>NC_092291.1:28358676-28477708 GCF_036320965.1 Panulirus ornatus
TGGCTGCTCGGATGCCCCTGCCACCACCTCCTCCTCCTGCCACACTAGGTCAGAGATATGCCCGGTATTACCTAATACTCTCTTCCCTTGGCCATTGCTGGTGTCACCCAATGCGCATGTCCCCTGGCCTCTGCTGATATCACCCAGTATACGTGGCCCCTGGCCACTGCTGGTGTCACACAAGACAAGCATACCCTGGCCACTGCTGGAGTAGTTCAGGACAGGTATATATACCGGCCACTGCTAGTGTCACTCAGGGCAGGCATATCCTTGCCACTGCTAGAGCTTGTGTCACCTAATACACGCACTCCTTGACCATCGCTGGTGCCTGTATCACCCAGTTTAGTCGTGGCTTAGCGCACCATTGTTGACACAGTGCTGGGCGAGCGGTGGGGGTGTTGCAGGCTTAGGAATGCTGGGCATGTGTGGCGCTTTACACCATCGTGGTCCAGCGTCGGTCTGGCCACATTTCAGTTCCCTACAAATGTTACGGTCACCTGAGAAAACTTCTCTGAATTTTCCTGGTGGAGCCTGAGGTACAGAAACCCATGTTTACCCAGAATGTTTTTATGTGCATTTTTTGTGAAGCAAATGATTAACTTGTTGTGGAGAGAGTGAGTGGGGCTGGTAGTTAGTGTGTGACTGCTCTTTGCATGGAAGGGTGGTGGTAGTGATGCCTTGTTAGACGTTACAAGAGGGCAGGAGTGTCGCCTCTTGAACGGCCCTAGAGTGTAACACTTGGCCTCTTCCGAGAACTTGGCACCATTCTGAACCCTACGCAGTCAGGAGGGAGGCATCTGTTAGTTCGTTTCTGTCGTCTTGAGGAGGGAGGCATCTGTTGGTTCGTTCCTGTCGTCTTGAGGAGGGAGGCATCTGTTGGTTCGTTCCTGTCGTCTTGAGGAGGGAGGCATCTGTTGGTTCGTTCCTGTCGTCTTGAGGAGGGAGGCATCTGTTGGTTCGTTCCTGTCGTCTTGAGGAGGGAGGCATCTGTTAGTTCGTTTCTGTCGTCTTGAGGAGGGAGGCATCTGTTGGTTCGTTCCTGTCGTCTTGAGGAGGGAGGCATCTGTTGGTTCGTTCCTGTCGTCTTGAGGAGGGAGGCATCTGTCGGTTCGTTCCTGTCGTCTTGAGGAGGGAGGCATCTGTTAGTTCGTTTCTGTCGTCTTGAGGAGGGAGGCATCTGTTGGTTCGTTTCTGTCGTCTTGAGGAGGGAGGCATCTGTTGGTTCGTTCCTGTCGTCTTGAGGAGGGAGGCATCTGTTAGTTCGTTTCTGTCGTCTTGAGGAGGGAGGCATCTGTTGGTTCGTTCCTGTCGTCTTGAGGAGGGAGGCATCTTGGTTCGTTCCTGTCGTCTTGAGGAGGGAGGCATCTGTTAGTTCGTTTCTGTCGTCTTGAGGAGGGAGGCATCTTGGTTCGTTTCTGTCGTCTTGAGGAGGGAGGCATCTGTTGGTTCGTTCCTGTCGTCTTGAGGAGGGAGGCATCTGTTGGTTCGTTCCTGTCGTCTTGAGGAGGGAGGCATCTGTTGGTTCGTTCCTGTCGTCTTGAGGAGGGAGGCATCTGTTGCTTCGTTCCTGTCCTCTTGTGGTCAAGTGTGCTGCTGAGATAGGGAGACTACTGCCTTGTCTTGTGGCCTGTGACATGCTACCAGTGTGTGACATTAATGGCCCGTGTTGCTCTGATGTTGGCCTTCCCTTTTGGCTCTGCTAGGACGTGTTGCTCTGTTGTTGTCCTTCCCTGTTGGCTCTGCTAGGGCGTGTTGCTCTGTTTTTGTCCTTCCCTGGTGGCTCTGCTAGGACGTGTTGCTCTGATGTTTGCCTTCCTTGGTGGCACCGTTAATGTTCTGCTGTTGGCCTCCTTTGTGGCAGTGATGTGGCTCTACTTCTGGCCTTCTCTAGTGTCACTGCTGTGCTCTGCTATTGGCCCCTCCCTTTTGGCACTGCCGGGGCTCAGCTCCTGGCCTTTTGTAAGACAGCTGGGCTCTGCTGCTGACCCCTCCCTCTTGGCACTGCCGGGGCTCTGTTCCTGGCCTTTTCGTAGCACTTCTGAAGGCTCTGCTACTCACCCTTCTCATGTGGCACTACTGGGGGCCCTTACCTCGTAGCACTGCTGGGATTGGATTGAACTATAAAATTTAGGCTTATAAGCCAAGCACTGGGAGCATCCAAGGCTACTCAGCTCTCTTAATACAGTGTAGAATATTCTTAGAAATTCATTTCAACTCAGACAAATGACCAGTTCCAGTTTTGATAGACCAAGAAGGGAAGATCGAAAAGGATAGGAGAGAAAATAGCCCGTATGTGTTGGTGTTAGAGCTCAAGCTTGACCTTTGCAGCTTGGTTAAACCCACGTACCAGGGAAAGGAAAATCCCCGCCGCCATAGCTGCAGCCATCACTGCTCCCTCCACACAACCCCCACCACCTCGTGAAGGCCCAGGTAGGTCGGGGGACGTAGCACTGCTGGGGAGTTAGCTGCTGCCCCTTCATTTTGGCACTCCTATTAGGCCTTCCCAGTGTCACCTGCTGCTGCTGCTGCTCTCTCTCTCTCTCTCTCTCTCTCTCTCTCTCTCTCTCTCTCTCTCTCTCTCTCTCTCTCTCTCTCTCTCTCTCTCTCTCTCTCTCTCTCTCTCTCAGTCATGGAGCGGTGGTAGGAGTCATTGCCAGGGGGAATGTTCGTTGACAGTTTGTGTAAGTTATGTTATTCACTAGTGTTAACCGTATATATTTCTGTAAAATGTTGGAGTTAATACTTTCCACTATTTATTGTTATTGTGGTGCTAGTTGAGCCATGTATTTGGAGAATGTATGAGGGTTGGTGTACTAGGGGACTTTGTCATACATTTCATATACGTCATTGTGCCAGCTTAGGGGAAGGCCATCATATACGGACCTCTCATGGTGTAGCGGGTACATCATGACGCATGTACGGGCCGCCAGGGGTCGAGCGCCTGGATTCGAATTTTGGTTACGGGGGTCGACCCACAGTCATCACAGCTGTTTATCCTCCCTACGCGGATGCTTGATCAAACGGGCACCTAGCTTAGATTGGTGTATATATATATATATATATATATATATATATATATATATATATATATATATATATATATATATATATATATATATATATATTATTTTCATTTATTTGTTTATTTTGCTTTGTCGCTGTCTCCCGCGTTAGCGAGGTAGCGCAAGGAAACAGACGAAAGAATGGCCCAACCCACCCACATACACATGTATATACATGCACGTCCACACACGCAAATATACATACCTATACATCTCAACGTGTACATATATATACACACACAGACATATACATGTACACACATGTACTTCATTCATACAGTCTGTCTTTATTCATTCCCATCGCCACCTCGCCACACATGAAATAACAACCCCCTCCCCCCTCATGTGTGCGAGGTAGCGCTAGGAAAAGACATCAAAGGCTTCATTCGTTCACACTCAGTCTCTAGCTGTCGTGTAATAATGCATCGAAACCACAGCTCCCTTTCCACATCCAGGCCCCACAGAACTTTCCATGGTTTACCCCAGACGCTTCACATGCCCTGATTCAATCCATTGACAGCACGTCGACCCCGGTATACCACATCGTTCCAATTCACTCTATTCCTTGCACGCCTTTCACTCTCCTGTATGTTCAGGCCCCGATCACTCAAAATCTTCTTCACTCCATCTTTCCACCTCCAATTTGGTCTTCCACTTCTCCTCGTTCCCTCCACCTCTGACACATATATCCTCTTTGTCAATCTTTCCTCACTCATTCTCTCCATGTGACTAAACCATTTCAAAACACCCTCTTCTGCTCTCTCAACCATGCTCTTTTTATTACCACACATCTCTCTTACCCTATTATTACTTACTCGCTCAAACCACCTCACACCACATATTGTCCTCAAACATCTCATTTCCAGCACATCCACCCTCCTCCGCACAACTCTATCCATAGCCCACGCCTCTCAACCATACAACATTGTTGAAACCACTATTCCTTCAAACATACCCATTTTTGCTTTCCGAGATAATGTTCTCGACTTCCACACATTCTTCAAGGCTCCCAGAATTTTCGCCCCCTCCCCCGCCCTATGATTCACTTCCGCTTCCATGGTTCCATCCGCTGCCATATCCACTCCCAGATATCTAAAACACTTCACTTCCTCCAGTTTTTCTCCATTCAAACTTACCTCCCAATTGACTTGACCCTGAACCTTACTGTACCTAATAACCTTGCTCTTATTCACATTTACTCTCAACTTTCTTCTTTCACACACTTTACCAAACTCAGTCACCAGCTTCTGCAGTTTCTCACATGAATCAGCCATCAGCGCTGTATCATGAGAGAACAACAACTGACTCACTTCCCAAGCTCTCTCATCCACAACAGACTGCATACTTGCCCCTCTTTCCAAAACTCTTGCATTCACCTCCCTAACAACCCCATCCATAAACAAATTAAACAACCATGGAGACATCACACACCCCTGCCGCAAACCTACATCCACTGAGAACCAATCACTTTCCTCTCTTCCTACGCGTACACATGCCTTACACCCTCGATAAAAACTTTTCACTGCTTCTAACAACTTGCCTCCCACACCATATTTTCTCAGTACCTTCCACAGAGCATCTCTATCAACTCTATCATATGCCTTCTCCAGATCCATAAATGCTACATACAAATCCATTTGCTTTTCTAAGTATTTCTCACATACATTCTTCAAAGGAAACACCTGATCCACACATCCTCTACCACTTCTGAAACCACACTCCTCTTCCCCAATCTGATGCTCTATACATGCCTTCACCCTCTCAATCAATACCCTCCTATATTATTTCCCAGGAATACTCAACAAACTTATACCTCTGTAATTTGAGCGTTCACTTTTATCCCCTTTGCCTTTGTACAATGGCACTATGCAAGCATTCCGCCAATCCTCAGGCACCTCACCATCAATCATACATACATTAAATAACCTTACCAACCAGTCAATAATACAGTCACCCTTTTTTTTAATAAATTCCACTGCAATACCATCCAAACCCGCTGCCTTGCCGCCTTTCATCTTCCGCAAAGCTTTTACTACCTCTTCTCTGTTTACACAATCATTTTCCCTAACACTCTCACTTTGCACACCACCTCGATCAAAACCCCTATATCTGCCACTCTATCATCAAACACATTCAACAAACCTTCAAAATACTCACTCCATCTCCTTCTCACATCACCACTACTTGTATATATATATATATATATATATATATATATATATATATATATATACATTTATTTATATTTATTTATTTTGCTTTGCCGCTGTCTCCCGCGTTTGCGAGGTAGCGCAAGGAAACAGACGAAAGAAATGGCCCAACCCACCCCCCATAAACAATGTATATACATACACGTCCACACACGCAAATATACATACCTATACATCTCAATGTACACATATATATACACACACAGACACATACATATATACCCATGCACACAATTCACACTGTCTGCCTTTATCCATTCCCATCGCCACCTCGCCACACATGGAATACCATCCCCCTCCCCCCTCATGTGTGCGAGGTAGCACTAGGAAAAGACAACAAAGGCCCCATTCGTTCACAGTCTCTAGCTGTCATGCAATAATGCCCGAAACCACAGCTCCCTTTCCACATGCAGGCCCCACACAACTTTCCATGGTTTACCCCAGACGCTTCACATGCCCTGGTTCAATCCACTGACAGCACGTCAACCCCGATATACCACATCGATCCAATTCACTCTATTCCTTGCCCTCCTTTCACCCTCCTGCATGTTCAGGCCCCCATCACACAAAATCTTTTTCACTCCATCTTTCCACCTCCAATTTGGTCTCCCACATCCCGTTCCCTCCACCTCCGACACATATATCCTATCCTCTTGCTCAGTCTTTCCTCACTCATTCTCTCCATGTGCCCAAACCATTTCAAAACACCCTCTTCTGCTCTCTCAACCACGCTCTTTTTATTTCCACACATCTCTCTTACCCTTACATTACTTACTCGATCAAACCACCTCACTCCACACATTGTCCTCAAACATCTCATTTCCAGCACATCCACCCTCCTGCGCACAACTCTATCCATAGCCCACGCCTCGCAACCATACAATATATATATATATATATATATATATATATATATATATATATATATATATATATATATATATATATGTGTGTATATATATATATATATATATATATATATATATATATATATATATATATATATATATATATATATATATATATATCGCGTTAATGACATGGTCTTGATTAGGGCATTCAGTTACCCGTGTCGTCTCTGCTATCGAAAAAAAAGAAGACAATTGACAATGATGTTGTGAGTGAGTAGGTCACGCCAGATCCTCACTAGCCCAGCGTGCTGGTGGTAGGTGGTAGTCTTGCATCCTGCTCGCAAGTGATTTCCTCTCACAGAACTAATAGCAGAAAAGTGACTGATGACAATGCGCACCATCTACTGGTCATTAATGCGCGCCACCTACTGGTCATTAATGCGCGCCAACTACTGGTCGCTATCACAGTCAGATGAAGTGTTTCATGGGTTTCATCTTTAAGACGAGCTCCCAGCCGGCCGTGGACGAGGCACCACAGAGTGGCGAATGTCTCCCTACAGGTTGGGCACACATGTTCTTGGGTCATGTTAAAGGTAGGATAGGTTAAGCCAGATTAAGTTAGGTTAGATTCGAACGTAGGTGGAGAAAAAAATACTCAACTGAATTACATTAGACAGGCGTGAACTTTGGCTACTAATTTACCTACATTATTTGCCTACAGTATTTGCCGAGTGGATTTTATATATGCATTATGTGTAGTTATGTTAGGCAGGGTTACATGACGAGTGTGTAGATTATATTTTCGTTTTGGCGTTGCTGTTTTGTGTTCGTAGACCACAGCAGAAGCAGGTATACAGAAGATAACTGTTTTGGTCTAATTCATAATACACTGATTTCGTGTCCTCATACGTCCTATGTTTCGTGAATCCGTTGTCAGTCCCACGCTCACAACAGTACGGCCTGCACGCTATACTTCACGGGCCACAACGGTACATATGAGTTCAAGGTTCGTGTCGTCGTGCTCTAGGGTCGCACCGTCGTGCCAAAGGGGTTGAAGTGTACAGCCATCATCGTCGTGTCGCTTGGCTGCCGTTTGTCATGAACTGCAATACAGTGAGGACTGGGGGAGTGGGGCTGTGTCAACAGGCTGTACTCTTCCCTCATTATTGTTGTGGCAACCATTCGTACCCAGGTCTTATACCAGCAGGTCCGTGAGCTGCTCTCCATATGTATTTTTAGCGTTTACCGAATGCATTTTGACCCAGCAGTCGAACACGTGCGGACGGAAACCCTTGTGATGACTATAATGTTCATGACGGCGACTAGCTAAACTAGATCATCAAATAAAAGGAGACAGTATAACTTCTTAACACAGACATCACTACATGATGTACATTACTTCCCAAGGTTGCCATACTTGGACTCCTTATCCTCTTTCTCCTAACTGACGCAGACACCAGTCATAACTTTCTGTCATCCTTTGCTCTTGATACTAGAGTAAGTATGAAAGTCTTATCTTAAATGGACGTTTGAGAAAATGCAGACAGATACAAACAGTCGTCCGCACATCGTCCGCAGGGGCCACCGATAACAACATGCTTATCAGTGGGGACAAGTTTAACAGACGCCATCATGTCACGACTGAACAGTGTGAAAGATCTCATATTCAGCTGCCAGAACATGACGACAACTGCCGCCTTGCAAGAAGACGGTAGGCTGGATCTTGTGGACCTTCAAAACAAGACAGCAGAAACCTGTGATGAAGCCCTTCAAGACGGGAGTGTCCTCACAAATTGAATGCTACTGTGTAGTAACATCGCCTGTCAATGCAGGCGAAATTGCAGTTAGGAAGTGTGCAAAGATCTTTCACAGTCCGTATTGACGCGATAAAGCAACTGAGCTTCTGGGAACTACTGAAATCACTGAAGCTGTACTCTCTTAAGTGCCTACAGGAAAAGTGTATTACTATTTACACTTGGAAAATCCAGAAAGACATGGTTCCCAACTTACTCTAAAAGATACTTCCTTGGCACGCAGGCATGGAAGGCCCTGCATAATGTTACCTTTAGAATCAAATGGTTTGACAAGCACGAGAGAAAACACCTGGACGACCGGAGCCTAACACTGTTCAACACATTACCTGCATTCATCACCAAGAAGCTAAGTTGGCCCGGGAGAAATATTGACAGAGTACCACACCAACTTTACCGTAGTGACCAGTTAGACCAACGACCCAGCTTAGCAGCTTGGATTCAGCAGGAGCTGTGGGGGGTAGAAGACCTCCGTAGAACGCGAAGTAGACCCCAGTGCTGGGTCACCCAACTACTTTTTATGGACGCCATGAACTTATTGCTACTCTCATGCTCAATCACAGAAGTCTTACGTACATCGTTACTTAACAGAACATTTTACCCATTCATGGCAGTGCCTCACCCTCTTTCTTCATTACCATAGGTCGGGTAATTCGTTACTAGTCTCATGCAGGAACCGCGAGAACTCTGCGAGGGTTATCTGAGGGTGATCGTTGACGATACTGGGTGGATGAGTGTCATCCAGAGCAACTCATGAGTTACTTTGGTGATACTGGGTGGGTGGGTGTCATCCAGTGACTCATGAGTTACTTTGACGATACTGGCTGGATGAGTGTCATCCAGAGCGACTCATGAGTTACAGATAGAGAGGAAGACTGAGAACATGACCCCAGGCATGTATTCTTCGTTCCGACAGAGTCTCCTCATGTAGATGTTGTCGAATAAGATAAGACGAATACATTCCCAGCTCTTGCTTTCAGTTTCCCTCGCTACCTTTTACCTGATGCTGGGCGTGTTGGTCGGTTGGGTTCCCTGGCACAGCTTTCACTGGGTCAGTATTCAGTCTCAAGGCTACGTTGTTGGGGGGGGGGGGGGCTGTTGACTCACACAGCTGCCACCGTTTCCTGGCTTCTTCCCAAGGATACGGGAACCCACTGTTTCATTACGTCCCTCCTCACACGGTCTGTTCCATTCACAGAGCTACATTGGGATGCTCTTCATTCACGACACTTGCACCGTGTTCATTCATAGTGCTGCCTCTGGGTAGCTCTTCATTCATAAGACTTGTGTTGTGAGTCTGGTCATTCACAGTGCTGTCACTAGGTCACGGTTCATTCATAAGGCTGTGTGGTACAGCTGTTCCTTCCTTCCCTGTGCTGCCATTGGGTCGCTCTTCATTCATAAGGCTCCGTTGTGATGCTGGTCATTCCTAGTGCTGTCACTGTGTCGGGCCTTCGTTCATAAGACTAAGGGTGTACAGCTGTTTATTCAGACTGCTGTCACTGGGCGAGTGTTCATTCATAAGGCCTCGTTTTTATGCTGGTGGTCCGCCGTGTTGTCATTGTGTGTGGGTGTGTGTATTCACAAGAATCCGTTGCCTCTCTCTATTCAGGCAGCGCTCACATGATTTATATTAGAGAAGTGAAGGGTTCAGGTGGCGGGAGGGGGTGTGTGGGGAGGCGTGAGCGATGGGTGCTGAGGCCGGCCCCCAGGTTGAGGTCTTCGTGCCAAGTGTTGCTGAGGAGCGAGCCGTGTCGGCACTACGGGAGCCACCGCCCCTCACCACCGCCAAGAAAAGCTTAAACACACCCACATATAGGGTGACCCCGGGGGTCAGCAGGAGGGCAGAGGGAGATTTATGACGATGGTTTGCAGATGCCCCTCCTGCAGGAGAGGATGAGAATTGGGCTACAGTGTCGGCAGTGGAGACTGCATGTATCAGGTGGGCTCCTGACGGGGTGTGTTACGGAGACGAAACGGGTTGTTTCCTGTGTGAATATGGGAGAAAGTGATTTGTGGAGGCGCTGGTGATACATTATTGTGATTCACAGCAGAGCGGCTTAACGTGCTCGTTTGTGTGTGTGTGTGTGTGTGTGTGTGTGTGTGTGTGTGTGTTGGATCCCCACCTACCACTTTTTTTTCTTTTTCTCTTTCTTGCTTCCACACCCGCGCTCCGCTCCACCACCACCATCCGACGCGGCTGCCCACATGTTGCACGCCCCCCGCCCACCCCTGCTTCCTCGGGGTAGGGGGGGGGGGGTGTTGTTGTATGCCAGGTGAAAGAATGTCTGAGGAGCATGGATGATGGGGGGACTGGGCCGGGTGGGTGGTATGGTGGATCAGACAGAGTGGAGGACCTGGGTAAGGTGAGTGGTGGGTCAGATGATGGGGAGGATCTGGGCAGGTTGGTTGATGGGTTAAAGACATGCTACTTGGCACTCCTCAAGTTGGAGTACTTAACCCTACTTTGTTCATTGTAGTGATCAATGCATTGCTGAAATTCATTCCACAATGTTCCAGAAATATCACTATTAGTTATGCTGATGATATTCTTGTACATACCAAAACATATCGTGAAATGCAAAGTTTTCTTAACTGTATACACATAACCTGTGAAAGCCTTGGCTTTATCATAACTGCAAATAAAACTAAGATCTTCAGTAAACGAATTGGTAACGGCTGGAGCGGACCATCTAAGATGACCTTTGGTGGAAACGCGATTGACTATGTCTCCTCCTTTGAATACCTTGGTGTCTCAGTCTCATGTGCTGCAGTTAGTGTGCAGAAACTAAATCGACAATGCACAGATAGACTCAGAGCTCTTAGAGCTGTTGCAGGGGACAGAATTGTTGAAATGATATTCTTAGCTTATATTACGTCTCTAATAGATTACCACGCACCAGTTTTGGTCCTACACAACAGCAAATGTATCAACAGACTTGAAAAAAATACAAAATGAAGCCCTAAGAATCATACTTGGTTGCCCGAAGTCCGTTAAAGTACTTAACATGCAGAAAGAACTTGGTATTCCCAGCATTGAAGACACAATACTTGTAATCAATCTTATGATGTTACTAGAACTTCTGTGTGGTGATCCAGATAGTGTTGTCTCCAAAGAATTGTTAAGCCATATATGCCATCATGGCACAAGTGAATCTAAATAAATCCAAATGACAGCCAACCACATGACAATGTTTGGTGTACATAACTTGTATGAAATTAGGAAGCAGCAGCATTTCCTGCTTCCCTGGCAGATAACTCTCTTTGACGTCAAAACCCTTAGCACACAAGAATCTGATTACATATAATCATCTTCAACACGTAGCCACAACCTGTGCACTTGAACGTATACAGAAACTCCAGACTGACACTAACATAGCCCAGTGCATCTATACTGACGGTTCTCGCGACTCTGCCACTTGGAGGGCAGGCAGTGCTGCCATTGTGATCCTGGCTGATGGTAATAGATTAGAGAAAAATGTTAGGATATACAACTGGACATCTACTCTACAATCTGAATTGTCCGCCATACTTATCGCTCTTGAGCAGGTAGAAATTACTGCCACAGACAGCTTAATTATCTGTTATTCTTTATCTTCACAACTTGCCCATAATACATTGAGATCAGAATGTAACATGCTGGTCTCTGAAGCCAAACACAAATACTCAGACATTATTGCTCAAGGGATTCAAATAGATTTGTTATGGATTCCTTCTCATATAGGCCTCCGTGAGCATGACAAAGCTGATGCTTTAGCCAAACTTGTACTTAGTAAAGGTGATGTTGAAAACAACACTGGGTTGTCAATTAGAGTCTTCAAAATTGTAATTAGAAAGGCACTAACTGGCCTCTTTGAAGCACGAAGACGAGTTCAGACAAGCACAAGAAGAAACATTTTCCATCACAGTAAAATGTGTAAAGTAAAACATCTAACTGCCAGCTAAGGCTGGGCTATACGTATTATTGGCGCTTTGGCCTAACTAGAGATGTTAACTGTGTGAATAGTAAAGTTTGTGGTCAAAGATTTGGACACAAACAAGAACACTATGTCTTAGAATACGAAAAAATAGCTTTTTAGATATAGATCTAAACAAACCTTGCAAGGAAATTCACACAACAACTTATTCTTAACAACAAGTTACCTGAAATGTTAAGTTTGTATCCAGTTTTTGTATCTAGTCGGTAAAGTTGTAACATCTTATATAATGTCAACTCACTGGGGTCTGACTAAGACCGTATGTGACCCGTTATCCTTTTGCGCTACCGCTCACAGGATGAGCATGGGGTGCACAGTAAACTTGCTGGGGATACCGGCACATATCATGTCAAATCATACAGAGAGAGAGGACCTGGGCCGGGTGATGGTGGGAGAGACAGTGGGAAGGACTTAGGCCAGGTGGATAGTGGGGAGGACCTGGGTCACGTGGGTGGCGTGGTGGGTCAGACAGTTTGGATGACCTGAAGAGAATGGGTGGTGGATCGGACAGTCAGGAGGACCTAGGATGGTGGATTTTGGGTGGGGCAGTTTGGAAGACCTGAATCGGGTGGGTGGTATGGTGGGTCAGACCATGAGGAGGACCTGATCGGGTGGGTGGTGTGGTGGGTCAGACCATGAGGAGGACCTGGTCGGGTGGGTGGTGTGGTGGGTCAGACCGTGAGGAGGACCTGGTCGGGTGGGTGGTGTGGTGTGTCAGACCATGAGGAGGACCTGATCGGGTGGGTGGTGTGGTGGGTCAGACCGTGAGGAGGACCTGGTCGGGTGGGTGGTGTGGTGGGTCAGACCATGAGGAGGACCTGGTCGGGTGGGTGGTGTGGTGGGTCAGACCGTGAGGAGGACCTGGTCGGGTGGGTGGTGTGGTGTGTCAGACCATGAGGAGGACCTGATCGGGTGGGTGGTGTGGTGGGTCAGACCGTGAGGAGGACCTGGTCGGGTGGGTGGTGTGGTGGGTCAGACCATGAGGAGGACCTGATCGGGTGGGTGGTATGGTGGGTGAGACCATGAGGAGGACCTGATCAGGTGGGTGGTGTCCTGGGTCAGACCGTGAGGAGGACCTGGTCGGGTGGGTGGTGTGGTGGGTCAGACCATGAGGAGGACCTGACCGGGTGGGTGGTATGGTGGGTCAGACCGTGAGGAGGACCTGGTCGGGTGGGTGGTGTGGTGGAGACCGTGAGGAGGACCTGGTCGGGTAGGTGGTGTGGTGAGTTAGAGCGTGGAGAGTAGCCAGGCTGGGTGGATGGTGTGGTGGGTCAGACCGTGAGGAGGACCTTGGTCGAGTGGGTGGTATGGTGGGTCAGAGCGTGGAGAGTAGCCAGGCCGGGTGGATGGTGTGGTGGGTCAGAGCGTGGAGAGGAGATGGTTACCATAATCAGGGGTGCACAGCCTGGCCTGATGAGCACTGAGCACGGTAATTAATGAGCCGGATGTGGTCATTACTTGTCGAGGTGTTGGCCCAACTCGCTCGCCTCTCCCCACCTTGCACATGAGGGGAGACACAAGGAGAGCACCAGTAGGGAGATGGGAGGGTTTCCCCTGGACTAGTGGGAGTGAGGCAGAGGCTGGTTAAGGTGGGAGGGAGGGTGGCTGGCTCCCTCCTCCTGCCACCTGCTGCTGCACCGCCAACATTCCTCACTCAGACTTGCCAGACCTGTTGGCCACGTGCTGCCCGTGTGGCCACTGCCACGGCTTTTCCCCACAGCTCCTCTTGCTGAGCGGCTGACGTGCTCCAGGGCTTGCCACGCTCCAGGGGAGGATGTGGGCCAGGTGATGATGTACTCCAGGGGATGGTATGCTCCAGGGGATGGTGTGCCCCAGGGGAAGGTATGCTCCAGGGGATGGTGATGTGCTCCAGAGGACGGGATGCTCCAGGAGATGGTATGCTCCAGGGAATGGTGTGCTCCAGGGGATGGTATGCTCCAGGGGATGATGTACTCTTGGGTATGGTATGCTCCAGGGGATGGTGTGCTCCAAGCGATGGTATGCTCCAGGAGCTGGTATGCTTCAGGGGATGATGTACTGGGGATGATATGCTCCAGGGGATGGCGTGCTCCAGGCGATGGTATGCTCCAGGAGCTGGTATGCTTCAGGGGATGATGTACTCCTGGGGATGGTATGCTCCAGGGAATGGTATGCTCCAGGGGATATACTCTTGGGGATGGTATGCTCCAGGGGATGGTATGCTCTAGGGGATGGTGTGCTGCAGGGGATGATGTACTTCTGGGGATGGTATGCTCCAGGGGATGATATGCTCCAGGGGATGATGTACTCCTGGGGGTGGTATGCTCCAGGGGATGGTGTGTTCCATGGGATGATATGCTTCAGGGGATGATATGCTCCAGGGGATGATGTACTGGGGATGGTGTGCTCCTGGAGATGGTAAGCGTCAGGGGCTGGTATGCTCCAGGGGATGATGTACTCCTGGGGATGGTATGCTCCAGGGGATGGTGTGTTCCATGGTATGATATGCTCCAGGGGATGATATGCTCCAGGTGATGATGTACTCCTGGTGATGGTGTGCTCCTGGAGATGGTAAGCTTCAGGGGCTTGTATGCTCCAGGGGATGATGTACTCCTGGGGATGGTATGCTCCAGGGGATGATTTACTTCGGGGGATGGTATGCTCCAGGGATGGTGTGCTCCAGGGGATGGTATGCCCCAGGGGATGATATACTCTTGGGGATGGTATGCTCTAGGGGATGGTGTGCTCCATGGGATGATGTACTTCTGGGGATGGTATGCTCCAGGGATGGTGTGCTCCAGGGGATGGTATGCCCCAGGGGATGATATACTCTTGGGGATGGTATGCTCTAGGGGATGGTGTGCTCCATGGGATGATGTACTTCTGGGGATGGTATGCTCCAGGGGATGATATGCTCTAGGGGATGATGTACTCCTGGGGATGGTATGCTCTAGGGGATGGTGTGCTCCAGGGGATGGTGTGCTCCATGGGATGATATGCTCCAGGGGATGATATGCTCCAGGGGATGATATGCTCCAGGGGATGATGTACTCCTGGTGATGGTGTGCTCCTTGGGATGGTAAGCTTCAGGGGCTGGTACGCTCCCGGGGATGATGTACTCCTGGGGATGGTATGCTCCAGGGGATGATTTACTGCAGAGGATGGTATGCTCCATGGGATGATGTGATCCAGGGGATGGTGTGATCCAGGGGATGGTATGCTCCATGGGATGGTATGCTCCAGGGGATGGTGTGATCCAGGGGATGGTATGCTCCAGGGGGTGGTGTGATCCAAGGGATGGTATGCTCCGGAGGATGGTGTGATCCAGGGGATGGTATGCTCTGGGGGATGGTGTGCTCCAGGGGATGGTGAGATCCAAGGGAAGGTGTGCTCCAGGGGATGGTATGCTCCAGGGGATGGTATGCTCTAGGGGATGATATGATCCAGGGGATGGTGTGCTCCAGGGTATGGTATGATCCAGGGGATGGTGTGCTCCAGGGGATTGTATGATCCAGGGGATGGTATGCTCCAGGGGATGGTGTGCTCCAGGGGAATGTATGATCCAGGGGATGGTATGCTCCATGGGATGGTATAATCCAGGGGATGGTATGAGCCAGTGGATGGTGTGCTCCAGGGGGTGGTGTGATCCAGGGAGGGGATGGTGTGCTTTAGGGGATGGTATGATTCAGCGGATGGTATGATCCATGGGATTGTGTGCTCCATGGGATGGTATTATCCAGGGGATGGTGTGCTCCAAGGGATGGTATGCTCCAGGGGATGGTATGCTCCAGGGGATGGTATGCTCCAGGGGATGGTGTGCTCCAGGGGATGGTATGATCCAGAGGATGGTATGATCCAGGGGATGGTGTGTCCCAGGGGATGGTATGCTCCAGGGGATGGTGTGCTCCATGGGATGGTATAATCCAGGGGATGGTATGCTCCAGTGGATGGTATGCTCCAGGGGATGGTGTGCTCCAGGGGATGGTATGATCCGGGGGATGGTATGATCCAGGGGATGGTGTTCTCCAGGGGATGGTATTCTCCAGGGGATGGTGTGCTCCAGGGAATGGTATGCTCCAGGGGGTGGTGTGATCCAGGGGATAGTATGCTTCAGGGGATGGTATGCTCCAGGGGATTGTGTGTTCCAGGGGATGGTATGCTCCAGGGGATGGTGTGCTCCAGGGGATGATATGATCCAGGGGATGGTGTGCTCCGGGGGATGGTATTATCTAGGGGATGGTATGCTCCAGGGGATGGTATGATCCAGGGGATGGTATGATCCAGGGGATGGTGTGCTCCAGGGGATGGTATGATCCAGGTGATGGTGTGCTCCAGGGGATGGTATGATCCAGGTGATGGTGTGCTCCAGGGGATGTTATGATCCAGGTGATGGTATGATCCAGGGGATGGTGTGCTCCAGGGGATTGTATGCTCCAGGGGATGATATGCTACAGGGGATGGTGTGATCCAGGGGATGGTATGCTCCATGGGATGGTATGATCCAGGGAATGATGTGATCCAGGGGATGATGTGATCCAGGGGATGATATGCTCCAGGGGATGGTGTGATCCCGGGGATGGTATGATCCAGGGGATTGTGTGCTCCAGGGAATGATGTGATCCAGGGAATGATGTGATCCAGGGGATGATGTGATCCAGGGGATGGTGTGCTCCAGGGGATGGTGTGATCCCGGGGATGGTATGATCCAGGGATGTCGTGCTCCAGGGAATGATGTGATCCAGGGAATGATGTGATCCAGGGGATGATGTGATCCAGGGGATGCTGCGCTCCAGGGGATTGTATGATCCAGGGGATGGTATGCTCCAGGGATGTTGTGCTCCAGGGGATGGTGTGCTCCAGGGGATGTTATGCTCCAGGGGATGGTGTGCTCCAGGGGATGGTATGCTCCAGGGATGGTATGCTCCAGGGGATGGTGATGCTCCAGGGGATGGTGTGCTCCAGGGGATGGTGTGATCCAGGGGATGGTGTGATCCAGGGGATGGTGTGATCCAGGGGATGGTATGCTCCAGGGGATGGTGTGATCCAGGGGATGGTATGCTCCAGGGGATGGTATGCTCCAGGGGATGGTGTGGTTCAGGGGATGGTGTGATCCAGGGGATGGTGTGCTCCAGGGGATGGTATGATCCAGGGGATTATGTGCTCCAGGGGATGGTGTGATCCAGGGGATGGTATGCTCCAGGGTATGGTATTATCCAGGGGATTGTGTGCTCCAGGGGATTGTGTGATCCAGGGGATGGTGTGCTCCAGGGATGGTGTGCTCCAGGGGATGGTGTGCGTCAGTAATGATGTGGCCAGGGTGAGACGGACCAGCGGTGTGAGGATGGTACCAGTCGTGGGGCCAGGTGCTGTCGAGTGCAAGTGGCAGGTGAGGGCCTCGCCAGCCCTGGGCACTGACGCGCTCTTGGAATACCAATGACAAGTGCCCGTCCTCTTACCTCCCCCTCCTGCGCCTGGGGGGAGTGGATCCCCGGGGAGAGAGGGAGTGCTGGGGCCCTGCGGGACAAGGCCACTATGCCCGCACCTGCTGCGCCCAGCAACTCAGCTGGTCGCCCGTCCAGCAGAAACCGGAGAATGTGCTTCCTCCTGGGTTGAGGAGCGGCCGTCTGGCTGAGCTGCCCCTCATTACTTGATGTCTCGTCTTATGACCTGACAGACTGGTCCAAGTTCTTAACTCGTCTGTCAGTCTTTTACCCAGAGATTCATAATGAAAAATGTTGTAATGGTCGCGTTCTGTCTTGTATGGAATTTACATGTGGAAAATATGATTCCAGCAGGTTGGGTGTGACGAGACAGATTCTGATGGATTGTCGTCGACGTTGGTGTGCCACTGACAAGTGATGGTCTGGGTAGGTGGGCGGTAGGTGGGATGGACCAGGTGTAGGAGCTAACATCTCCCAGCTGCAGGCGCCTTGGCTATTTGCTGTTACAGGCTAACGTGTATTCTGTAACATCGAGAATGGCATGAACGGTATTTATTCTCAGATGGACTTTGACGTGCATGTTGGCTGCTGGTAGCCAGGGTGGCACAATGTGACCTCCTCCTACACGGGGTCCGTGAATTTTCATCCGACGTCGATATAGCGGGAGGCATCATGTACGTAGTTGCCACGTTACGGTACAGCCATGTGATTGTGTTCCACGCTGGGTAGGTGGGTCCCCACGGATTTGTGTGCTGTTGGTGTTGTGTTTGTTAGAAGGGTGGTTACGTGATGCGTTCTTTCCAAGCGTACTTACGTGTTACGTTCTGTCCAAATGTAGTTACGTGTTGCGTTCTGTCCAAGTGTAGTTACGTGTTGCGTTTTCTGTCCAAGTGTAGTTACGTGTTGCGTTCCGTCCAAATCTGAATTTTCCTTGAGGCACAGACATTTTGGTTTAGTGAAGACATATAAGTTTTAGAATTTCCTTCTCTCCGTCTGATATTCTTCCTCATCCTCGTGTAATGTGTTAGTGGGGCCATGAAATGAGTGGTTGTGTGCGACACGGGAAGACAGGCTAGTTGATGGTTCAGTGCTGGATAGGTTGTAGGGCGTGGAGCCAGTCCGGGGCCAGGTTCCTGCACCCCAGGGCCTGGAGGATCCTGCCATGTCTGGTGACCAGGCGAGCAATGATGGCACGGGAAGACGAGCTCCGACCTGCCCTACACTGGCCACTTGAACCAGGAGCTGGATCACAACCTTGAGCCAAAGGCTGGGTCACAACACTTGAGCCAAAGGCTAGGGTCACAACTGTTGGGCCAGAGGCTAGGTCGCAACACTTAAGCCAAAGGCTGGGTCACAACACTTAGGCCAGAGGCTGGGTCGCAACGCTTCAGCCAAAGGCTGGGTCACAACTGTTGGGGGAGAGGCTGGGTCGCAACACTTAAGCCAAAGGCTGGGTCACAACACTTGGGCCAGAGGATGGGTCGCAACACTTCAGCCAAAGGCTGGGTCCATAGTCTGCAGTTTATTGGTCCATAGTCTACAGTTTGTTGGTCCATAGTCTGCAGTTTATTGGTCCATAGTCTACAGTTTGTTGGTCCATAGTCTACAGTTTGTTGGTCCATAGTCTACAGTTTGTTGGTTCATAGTCTACAGTTTGTTGGTTCATAGTCTACAGTTTGTTGGTTCATAGTCTACAGTTTGTTGGTTCATAGTCTACAGTTTGTTGGTTCATAGACTCCATTTTGTTGGTCTGTAGTTTATAGTTTGTTGGTCCATGGTCTACAGTTTGTTTGTCCATAGTCTACATTTTGTAGGTCCATAGTCTGCAGCTTTAACTTTAAGTTTTATTCCATTTGTCCTGGTATTCGTATTTTACTGTATTTCTTAAAGATGTTCGTGATTTACTTTATCGAACTTGTTCAGAATTTTGAACACCTGGATTAAGTCGCCGCGAAGTCTACGAGTTTTAAGGGAGAAGGGTTCCAGTCGTTTTAGCCTTTCTTCGTATGCCAGATTTCTAAGGGATAGGATCAATTTTGTTGCGCGTCTTTGTACTTGCTCTAATTTTTCCTCGTCTTTTTTATAGTTTGGGGACCAAAACTGCTCTGCATATTCAACTTGTGGTCTAACTAGAGAATTATAAGGTGTGAGAATTGTTTCTGGTGTCTTGTAATGTATGTTCCCACCTATGAAACCTAACATTTGGGTGCTATTTTTACTTGCTGCTTGACACTGTTTAGTGTACTTCATATTGTTGCTAATGACAACTCCAAGGTCCTTTTCTTCGTTTACTTTAGTTAGAGGGTTTCTGAGTAGTTTGTAGTCGTAACATATATTCTTGTCTCCAAAGTACCTGAATTTGCACTTGTGTACATTAAACTTCCTTTGCCATCTTGCTGACCACTCTGCTAGTAAGTTCAGATCTCTTTGAATCATTTCGCAGTCCCGCCTGTTTACAGCTCTACCTCCTAGATTAGTATCATCACCAACTTTGGAGATCTTAGATAGGAGACCGAATTCTAGATCATTAATGGGTATTATGAGAAGAATGGAGCCTAGGACCAACCCCTGTGGCACACCACTCGTTACGTTTAGCCAGTCTTAGTCTTTGCTGTTTGATACTACACGCCGCTTTCTTCCGGTAAGCCAGTACAGAGTTCTTCACCGATTCCATAGTTTACAGTTTGTTGGTCCATAGTCTGCCGTTTGTTGGCCATAGTCTACAGTTTCTCGGTCCATAGTTCACAGTTTGCTGTTCCATAGTCCACAGTTTGTTGGTCCTTAGTCGACAGTTTGTTGGTCTACAGTGTACTGTTGAATGTTCTTTCTTGCCCGTTTTCTGAATCTTACAGTTGAAAAGTTACATTTTATCCTGTTTCATGATAGATTTTTTTTTTTTTTTTACAAATTTCCTTTGTTAAAGAAGACATGAACTTGAACCATGATTTATAAGTAAATACTTTACACATAGGATATTAATAGTTGGCATAATTTCATGTGAATCATTACTATATTTACTTGGTGGAGTTGAAAGATACGAGTCATTTGAATTTTAGAAAGGACTTACTGCCATAGAAAACTGGTTTTAGTATGGGCCACCTTTGAGGGCTGGGGAACACTCAGGTTTTAACTGATTTGCTGGTGTGTAGTCCATGTTTCCCGCCATGCCAGATCCCACCCACCCATCTATTACCTGCTTCACCGTCCGAGACGTTGAACTTTCCCGCGCTTTCTACCAAGTGTTTTTTTTCCCCCCTCAAACATACGAGAATGAATTCGGTTGGCCAAGTAGCTGGGCTCAGTAGATTGTTTATCTTTTTCTTATTGGTATTGTTTTTAGATTTTTGGTGATTAGCCAACTCTTGATAAATAGATTATATACAAAAACATTATAAATTATATATAAAGAAGACAGATTATAAATTATATATAAAGAAGACAGGATTTTATAGACTATACATAAAGAAGACAGGCTATTATTGACTATATATAAAGAAGACAGGATTTTATAGGCTATACATAAAGAAGACAGGCTATTATTGACTATATATAAAGAAGACAGGATTTTATAGACTATACATAAAGAAGACAGGCTATTATTGACTATATATAAAGAAGACAGGATTTTATAGACTATACATAAAGAAGATAGGCTATTATTGACTATATAAAGAAGACAGGATTTTATAGACTATACATAAAGAAGATAGGCTATTATTGACTATATAAAGAAGACAGGAGATTATTGATTATATATAAAGAACAGGATTTTATAGACTATACATAAAGAAGACAGGCTATTATTGACTATATAAAGAAGACAGGAGATTATAGACTATATATAAAGAAGACAGGATTTTATAGACTATACATAAAGAAGATAGGCTATTATTGACTATATAAAGAAGACAGGAGATTATTGATTATATATAAAGAACAGGATTTTATAGACTATACATAAAGAAGACAGGAGATTATAGACTATACATAAAGAAGACAGGAGATTATAGACTATACATAAAAAAGACAGAAGATTATAGACTATACACAAAGAAGACAGGAGATTATAGACTATACATAAAGAAGACAGGAGATTATAGACTATACATAAAGAGGACAGGAGATTATAGACTATACATAAAGAAGACAGGAGATTATAGACTATACATAAAGAAGACAGGAGATTATAGACTATACATAAAGAAGACAGGAGATTATAGACTATACATAAAGAAGACAGGGGATTATAGACTATACATAAAGAAGACAGGAGATTATAGACTATATAGTAAAGAATACAGATTATATACTATATATAAAGAGGACAGGAGATTATAGACTGTATATAAAGAAGACAGAAGATTTTAGATTATAGATAAAGAAGACAGAAGATTATAGACTATATATAAAGAAGATAGAAGATTAAACTATATATAAAGAAGTAATATTATTGACTATATATATAAAGAAGACAGGAGATTATAGATTATATATAAAGTAGATTATGTAACGGTTGAATATATATATATATATATATATATATATATATATATATATATATATATATATATATATATATATATATATATATATATATAAGTTTGAGGAACGTATATCCCATGAGTACACATAACGTACCACGAGAGAGACGAAGGTGCGGTAGAGATAGCGTCTTCTGCTGGGGTACACTTAAAGAAACAGAGATAGCTACTCATCTTTTTGTTACACGAATTACCGGACTTGCAGGTCTTGCCTGATTGTTATGTATCTTCCCTCACGGAGAAAATTGTGTTTTCTAACTTTCTTCGATTTTGTTGTCATCTCTGCAACACCACAACACAATGAAGAGGAGCTTCATGTGTCCCGTTTGTCAAGAGGGAAGGAAATTCAGGTTTATTGAGGCTGTTGTGAGGATAAATTTGGTGTTGTGTTCTCTTCTTTGTGGACATTATAATGGTGAGTGATAGTGTGGAAGGAGACGTACTTTATTATGGTGAGTGATAGTGTGGAGAGAGACGTATAGTATTATGGTGAGTGATAGTGTGGAGGTAGACGTACTGTATTATGGTGAGTGATAGTGTGGAAGGAGACATACTGTATTATGGTGAGTGATAGTGTGGAAGGAGACATACTGTATTATGATGAGTGATAGTGTGGAGGTAGACGTACTGTATTATGATGAGTGATAGTGTGGAGGTAGACGTACTGTATTATGGTGAGTGATAGTGTGGAAGGAGACATACTGTATTATGGTGAGTGATAGTGTGGAGATAGACGTACTGTATTATAGTGAGTGATAGTGTGGAGGGAGACGTACTGTATTATGGTGAGTGATAGTGTGGAGGTAGACGTACTGTATTATGGTGAGTGATAGTGTGGAGGGAGACGTACTGTATTATGAGTGATAGTGTGGAGGTAGACGTACTGTATTATTGTGAGTGATAGTGTGGAGGTAGACGTACTGTATTATGGTGAGTGATAGTGTGGAGGTAGACGTACTGTATTTTGATGAGTGATAGTGTGGAAGGAGACATACTGTATTATGGTGAGTGATAGTTTGGAGATAGACGTACTGTATTATGGTGAGTGATAGTGTGGAGGTAGACGTACTGTATTATGGTGAGTGATAGTGTGGAGGTAGACGTACTGTATTATGGTGAGTGATAGTGTGGAGGGAGACGTACTGTATTATGGTAAGTGATAGTGTGGAGGTAGACATACTGTATTATGGTGAGTGATAGTATGGAGGGAGACGTACTGTATTATGGTGGTGATAGTGTGGAGGTAGACATACTGTATTATGGTGAGTGATAGTGTGGAGGGAGACATACTGTATTATGGTGAGTGATAGTGTGGAGGGAGACGTACTGTATTATGGTGAGTGATAGTGTGGAGGTAGACGTACTGTATTATGGTAAGTGATAGTGTGGAGGTAGACATACTGTATTATGGTGAGTGATAGTGTGGAGGGAGACGTACTGTATTATGGTGAGTGATTGTGTTGGGAGACATACTGTATTATGGTGAATGATAGTGTGGAGGGAGACATACTGTATTATGGTGAATGATAGTGTGGGGGAGACATTCTGTATTGTGATAAGTGATAGTGTGGAGGGAGACATACTGTATTATGGTGATTGATAACGTGGAGGGAGACATACTGCATTGTGATGAGTGATAGTGTGGAGGGAGACGTACTGTATTCGCTCATGAATGTTAGCGTGTTTCTCTCTCTCTCTCTCTCTCTCTCTCTCTCTCTCTCTCTCTCTCTCTCTCTCTCTCTCTCTCTCTCTCTCTCTCTCTTTAGCAGTCGGCACTCTGAGGCAGTGGGTCAAGGTTATAGTAGGGATGGCCTTTGGACATAGTCCAGTCGCGTCTTTAGTATAGGGAAGATAAGGATAAACAGAAGATGGTGTTTCATCTGACCTGCGGAATTGTTACAAGTTAGGTGGGTAGAGAAGATGGCTGACGACTTGCCTCACCCATGACTGTCGTGAAGATGGCCTTTGAAGTGAAATGAATTGAAGCTTACCAACTGTGTGGTGAAGATGAGTTCGGTGGCGTCTTCCTCAGTAGTAACCATAATAATACGGAGGGAGACACACTGAATTCACTCTTGAATGTTGTAGTTTTCAGTTATACATATTTGTGAGGCTGTCGTTGTTGACCTGGTCAGGTCGTGTAGGAGGTGTAGATTGCTCTCGTCATCACCAAGGTCTGCCTAGGAAATGATTTTGGCTCACGTTGAACACTTTAAGAGTTGTTGAAGACCAGTTTTAGTCGTTGAGAATCGCTCGTGGTCATGTTTTGTACGAAACGTATCGCATATTTATGTAGTAATGTGTGGTGGTGTGGGAGGAAGGAGAAGTAGGCGTGGGTAGTATGATAGTGTTCTGGTGGGTAACAAAGAATGTGTGGAGGTCTCAGCCGAGGAGAGGCAGTTCATGCCGGCTCACCGTCGCCGAGGTGGTGGATTCACGTTCATTCACCTGAACCTCTGGATCACTTTCACCTCCCGACGGCCAGACCCCGAGGGAGGGAGCCAGCCATGGTGTTGGAGGGCGGGGCCCAACCCCAAGTGACCGGCGCGGCACCGTCATGCTCCAGCCGTGTGATGTGCAACGTCCAGCAGCTTGGGCACAACCAGGCCTGTTGGGGTAAACCCCCCCCCCTGAAGTGACACCAGATATTCCTGCTACACTGCTAATCCCCCCACTCCACCCCCTACCCCACCCCAGCCCACCTAGAGCTGCTCCCATGCATGGGCGTTCCATTGATGATTGTTGTCATGACTCTGACTTATGGTTGGTGTCATGTCCACCACTCATGGTTGGTGCCATGTACACCTGTAATGGTTGGTTTAGTGATGACGGATGTGATGGTAGGTATATGGTTGTGTGGAGCCAGGTGTATGGGGGTATGAAGGCGAAGTTATGGTAGATGATGCTTGTTGCTTCAGTCACGGACGGGAGTCCTCATCCAAGTCAAGCTTTGACTGAAACATAAGAAGGACAACAGATATATGGAAAGGAAGAATATAAGAGGTTTTGGGAAAGTGGAAAAGCTGCCTTTTAAACAGGGTCAGGTCGTAGCTGTAAAGAAACTTGAGGTGGACAAGAGGTTCTCGAGTTGAGTGATGTAGGGAAAGCAACAGACGCTGCAACAGCTAACCCTTCAGTTGCCGACGGCCACAGTATGTGATGCTGCGGCTTGTTGAGGACTGCGTGGTCTCACTGCGGAGGGACGCCCCAGCTAGCTCTCGAAAACGGAAACCTTAGTATTATGTGTGGAACAGAGAAAAAAACCAACATTTCTCTATAGAAGCACAAAGTAACCCTCTGCGTAATCGAACCAACTATTGAGACGTTAAGAATCTCCATTTTCTAACAAGGACTCGTGGCTTCGTAAAGGCAGACTTATGTATTTGTATAATGTGGAGTTTGGATCCAAGTTAGGTTAGGTTATACGATGATACCAGGTGTGTATAGGGGTAGATGTATACGATGATACCAGGTGTGTACAGTGGTAGATGTATAAGATGATACCAGGTTTGTACAGTGGTGCATGTATAGGATGATACCAGGTGTGTACAGTGGTAGATGTATACGATGATACCAGGTGTGTACATTGGTACATGTTTACGATGATACCAGGTGTATACAGTGGTATGGATGTGTGCTGGTGGACATATTGTGGTTGGTGGTACGTATGTTACCGGCTAGGTAATGGTAGGATGGCTCTAGTGGTCTGGGATATCGATTTTTTGACGCGCTGGCGGCTACCCATCCTGTGTGCGGTGACGCAAGAGGACGCACACATAGTGCACACAAATGTCAACGACAGGTTGGTCAGTGTATGATGATGGTGACCCGGTAGCGCAAGCCCGGGTATGTAAGCCCAGCAGTAAGGCGGGACAAGGTATGCTATATCATTGACAGCGGCCTCTACAGACCCCAGTACCACTATTATGATCATTATAATGGCCATGATGGACGAGACTTTATTCTGGCCTCACAAGATATGAATGTGTCACTCCAGATGACGTTAGTACGTGGTTAGATGGTGTTGATGACGGTATTTGATGAGGATGATATTATAACTCCTGAGGGTATGGTGTGTGTGGTGACCTGTATAGTGGAGTGGACCCGGCACTGCTGCATCACAGGCGTTCTGAGTGTGTGGTGACCTGTGTAGTGGAGTGGACCCGGCACTGCTGCACCGCAGGTGTTCTTAGGGTGTGCGGTGTGTGTGGTGACCTGTATAGTGGAGTAGACCCGGCACTGCTGCACCACAGGCGTTCATTATGTGCAAGACTGATTTTTTTCTTCACCTGACTGTCCACCTTGTGGTCACTTGTCTCGTGTTGAGCGTCCTACTGCTGTGGTGGGATGGTTGGCAGGCGTGGTGGAAGGGTGGCACGGCTGCTGACCCATCCATGGGTCGTGGAATGATGGTGTGTTTAATCGGTGATAAGATATGCTACATACTGATGGGAGTTCTCTGGGCCGATGAACATACGCAGGCTGGACGACCCCAATGTTCGAGTATATAAACACCGTAAGTCGTTAAAGGTTTTGGTGGGAGATTTACGAAGAAAAAAAGACGGTCGAATTATAGACTCAGAGACCAGCCGAGCCGGCAGGGATTTAGAGATGGGTGAGACGTGTCTCTGTTATCTGTGTGACCATCTTGGTAAGACCCCGGGAGCCAGGGAGGGGAAGAACCAAATACTGATGTTATCTACACAGGCTACATGAGGGACTGTGGCAGACGTGATCGGGCAGTGATTATCCAAGCTTGTGCACCACATCATGGCATGCCAGATGCGTATGTTGGGATGGGTGGCAAGTGTGGTGAGGCGGGTTACAGGTGTGCCAGCACGGTTGACATGTCTGGTGATGTGATGGGTAACAGGTAGTACGTTACAGTAAGATCCATGCAGGCACGTCTCCCGCGTCTTGTGCAAGAATTGCTTACAGTTTACATGGCCGATAGGTGTGTCTGGATAGTTGACTGGTGTGTTCATGGAGAGCCGGTTTGTTCTCGCATTACGTGTGCTGGCTTGAGTGACAGGTGTAAGTCTGACAGGTGGGCTAGGATCGGAGTCAGCTGTGTTAGGATGGGCGACATACGTGATAGAATGGTGACTATGTATTCTGGTTGAGTTAATGGTAGGTCAAAAATGGCGATGGTGTATCAGGCAGGTGGGGCGCTGGTGTATCTGCCCAGCAGAACGTGATCTGATAGCAGATACAACTCTGTGAAAGTTATGTTTTGCTTCACACAAGAACATCCTTCATATAACAGTGTAACACCAATTTAAGGTCTCATGTTATATGAATCTTGTTTAAGTATTATTTTGGATTGAGCTCTCGAAAGCTGGCTGCTTATGTGCTCTTACCAATTGGTCTGTGACCGGAGCCTTATATATATATATATTTATATATATATATATATATATATATATATATATATATATATATATATATATATATAGGGGGTTCCAGTCACAGACAGAAATTCACCTCAAGGCTGGGCCTTAATTAGAATATAGAGAGGCTTAATGAGAAGGGAAAGAAGAAATGAGGAAAATAATTCAAGAATCTTAGAGGAAGAGGAAAATCAATCTTTTAAAAAGTACAAAACCAAAGTTATGAAAAACATTAGGGTAACGATTTCCAAAGCTTCGAGGTGTAAGAAAAGAAAACGTTATCAAAGTAGCCCACCCTTTAGTTGCCAACGGCCACACACTAATCGTGTGAGGCAGTAGCTTGCCAAGTGTTACATGGTCTTGGTGAAAGGTCTGTGAAGCCTGATTGTGGCTTAGAGCTCTAGTTTTGGAGCATTATACATTACAACTACAGGATGGCTGTGAGCGAATGAGGCCATTACGTCATGTATATATGTATAATATATGTATAATATATATATAATATATATATATTATATATATATGTATATATATATATATATATATATATATATATATATATATATATATATATATATATATATATATATATATATATATATATATGATCACACTAGTCCGTGATGAAAGTTTTGAAGGTGAAATCGCACTTCAGTACGTCATACAAATTTATTTAACATTAATTTTTCTATGCATGTGGCGCTACATGTATAGAAAAAACAAATAGTAAATAGAATTGTATGAACTCCTACTAAGTGCGGTTTCACCTTTATTTATATATACATATATATATGGTGTATATATTCCTATAAGTCCACGGGGAAAATGAAACACGATAAGTTCCTAAGTGCACTTTCGTGTAATAATCACATCATCAGGGGAGACACAAGAGAGAAATATAACAGTCAGTTAATATACATCGAAGAGACGATGTATATCAACTGACCGTTATATTTCTCTCTTGTGTCTCCCCTGATGATGTGATTATTACACGAAAGTGCACTTGGGAACTTATCGTGTTTCATATTTCCCGTAGACTCATAGGAATATCTTGATCACGCGCAAAATTGTGATCTTTTCCACCATGTGTATATACATGAATGTGCGCGTTCCTATGCACTTTGTTCGTATTCACATACCTCCGCGTTGTGCAGTTAAGTTCGGTAAAATGCTATCTGCTGGCTATGTGCACCTGTTGGGAAATGACCGGTTTAGACCCCGTTGCTCACCAACGTGACACGAAGGGGATTTGAGTACATGGTATTCGAATAGTTATTTCCTATTAGCTAGGCCCATAGCCTAGCGGTAGCATTCCCGCCTGTTGCACAGGGCTTTGATCCTGGCTGTTGGAGGTTTGTATGTTCTATGAAGGTGCGCGTTCCTATGCACTTTGTTCGTATATATATATATATATATATATATATATATATATATATATATATATATATATATATATATATATATATAATTTTTATTATTATTATTATTATCATTATTATTATTATTATTATTTTTTTTTTTTTTATACTTTGTCGCTGTCTCCCGCGTTTGCGAGGTAGCGCAAGGAAACAGACGAAAGAAATGGCCCAACCCCCCCCCATACACATGTATATACATACGTCCACACACGCAAATATACATACCTACACAGCTTTCCATGGTTTACCCCAGACGCTTCACATGCCTTGATTCAATCCACTGACAGCACGTCAACCCCGGTATACCACATCGCTCCAATTCACTCTATTCCTTGCCCTCCTTTCACCCTCCTGCATGTTCAGGCCCCGATCACACAAAATCTTTTTCACTCCATCTTTCCACCTCCAATTTGGTCTCCCTCTTCTCCTCGTTCCCTCCACCTCCGACACATATATCCTCTTGGTCAATCTTTCCTCACTCATTCTCTCCATGTGCCCAAACCACTTCAAAACACCCTCTTCTGCTCTCTCAACCACGCTCTTTTTATTTCCACACATCTCTCTTACCCTTACGTTACTCACTCGATCAAACCACCTCACACCACACATTGTCCTCAAACATCTCATTTCCAGCACATCCATCCTCCTGCGCACAACTCTATCCATAGCCCACGCCTCGCAACCATACAACATTGTTGGAACCACTATTCCTTCAAACAGACCCATTTTTGCTTTCCGAGATAATGTTCTCGACTTCCACACATTCTTCAAGGCCCCCAGAATTTATATATATATATATATATATATATATATATATATATATATATATATATATTCTTTTTTTTTTTTTTTTTTCATACTATTCGTCATTTCCCGCATTAGCGAGGTAGCGCTAAGAACAGAGGACTGGGCCTTTGAGGGAATATCCTCACCTGGCCCCCTTCTCTGTTCCTTCTTTTGGAAAAAAAAAATAAAAAAAAAAACGAGAGGGGAGGATTTCCAGCCCCCCGCTCCCTTCCCTTTTAGTTGCCTTCTACGACACGCAGGGAATACGTGGGAAGTATTCTTTCTCCCCTATATATGTATATATATATATATATATATATATATATATATATATATATATATATATATATATATATATATATATATATATATTGCACATTATTATTGTTATTATTATTATTATTATTATTATTATTATTATTATTATTATTATTATTAAGTACTCATCAGACACACACCACTCCGGCAGCAGCACTACTCGAAAGCACTGGCCCACACACCCCAGCAACACTTGTAGCAGAGCAGCGTCCTTGTGTGTGCCATGACGGTAACACTCCTTAGTTATTATAAGCCTGGCCACACCTGCCACCACTAGACACATTACATAATGGATGACACGCGCCAGTTGTAGCTGGTTTGTATGTTCACGTGAGATGGTCCAGTACGGGTCGGCCAGTTCCGCGACTCCACTCTTTGCCCGACGTACATTCACCACGTTTTCTTTCCTTTGCAGGTGAGGCAAAGGTTCGACCGCAGACTATGGTGGGAACGTCACGCTCAGTAGGTAAACTTTTCCTTGGCTTGAGCGGCTGGCAGGAAAATATAAAATAAAAATGTCATATTAGCTGGTGATCTCTGGACGTATTCGGCCCTCAGGATCCTCCACCTGCTCTCTCTTTCCCTCATATGATTTATAATGTTGCCACAAAAGATGGGCCGAGGGAGGAGCCAGCCCGTGGCAACACTGTATCCCGGATGGTGCAGGGAGGGGTGACTAGGCTGGGTTCCTGCCACAGGTGTATCATCACGTGAGGTGCACTGGTACTCACACACCGGTTTTGTCTCCCGCTTCGTCCCTCCCTCTCACTCCTGAATGCGAAGACTTACCACATCTTACAGTACAGTCATACAGAATTGTCCAGCTACACCTGTGAGAGAGTTAGATTTTCATTAGAGTGACTATGTATATTAATGATAAACCTGCACAATATTGATGTCCAGTCGCACTTCAAATCAGAATTCAAATGAGCATGTTTGCCCTCATTTCCAACAAAAACGTTAGGGAACTTTATGAATATATGCACTAGGGTCAAACAGAAATGATCTGCAGTGTCTTCTTCCCAGAATTGGCTGACGTAGATGGCGCCTCAAACATTCACCGAACCCGTCACTGCTGCATGGGTATGAGACCTTTACGCTCAGGTGTTATGTTTTGCCGTCGTGCTCTGCATATGGCCACTCCCGGGTCTTCTTGCACCACATAACCTAAACGCCAGAAAGGATCTGAACAAAATTCACAGATTATGTGTACACTATGGTGATCATGTCTTGCCCTTAAGTAGCGTGGCCAAATTGATGGAAATGTTCAAAAAGAATTGTTACGGATGGCCCTCCCTGAACGCTCTGCGTGGGTGACTTTTAGACAACCATTTTTTAATCCTTCGATCCCTTCATACATGCTCTAGTGGCACAAACATGATCGCCATGTTGAACAAATGATTTTTCTGTGATTTCCAGATCCTTTTTGCCGTCATACCACACAACACGAATAACATCGCGCCGCTCTAATTTGTTGCTATTCGAGTAGGGTGCTGCTGTATTTACAGCGCCACTGCAGCTGAACAACTGAGTGTAAAGTTCTCATTCTCATGCAGCAGTGACCATTACGCTTAGTGTTGGCGGTACCACCAGCGCCAGCAGTGTAGCCAGTTCTGGAAACGAATGGCACACACACACACACACACGCACATGCACACACACACACACACACACACACACACACACACACACACACACACACACACACACACTGGTGATATTATTTCCTATCTTACCTATGTATGCTCATCATCCTTCAAAGATTTTGGGAAATCCTATGTGTCAGGGTCTGATATTTAAGCTCCCCTTTTGTGGCTTCCTTCCTTCGTTTTGCTCCTCCATATCTAGTTTCCTCTCTAGCCGATGTATCTCCTTGGTTGTTGATGGATCAGCCCCCCCACTTTTTTCCCACATTAACAGCGATGTCCCTCAAGGTTCTTTCTTGGCCCTCACACTTCTTCCTTTTTCGCTTTCTTATACAAATATCTAAATGCTCTCATACGCTGACAACTTGTGTGTACCGAAGTTGACTTTGTAGACCGTGAATTCAAGTAAAATTTACAAGGGAGTAGGAGGAAAATGTACTGGTCACCAGCTTGAGTCGCGCCCTTTACTTACTTTCTCTCTTATATTATTAAACAGATGCACTCATACGCTGACGACGCAACACTGAATTCCTCCTCATCCTTTTTCTCTCTCGATCTACAATGTGTCTCGACAACTTCCTCAATCAACTCAGACTTGGACACGATATCTCAGTGGAGTAGACGAATTCTGGTTAAGTTTTGTCCTCAAGACCCAGTTTCTGTCCATCCCTATCCGAAAATTCCACTCAGCGTTCCTCTCTCCTTTGACGGTTCTGCAGTTGCACCTCATAATGTACATACTTGGTATTACTGTAACATCCATTCAATCTTGGAACCCCACATTACGGAAGTAGTTAAGTCTGCCTCTAAGAAACTGGGAGTCCTGTTTAGATATCATTTCTTCTGAACATTTGCTCCGTTTATACAAAGGACTGATCGGTCCTCACATAGAGTACTGTTCCATATATGTGGTGGTTCTAGCTCTGTATCTTTACTTGACAAGGGTCTTGTCGAAAGCGTTCCCAATTACCAGTTCTCCCAGGCTAACCTCAAAGGTTGACCCAGTTGCCCTGTACCGTACTGTTGGTTCACTTTCCCTCATCTATAGGTTTTACTTTGGTTTTCGCTCCTGAGAGCTGGCTGCTGCGTCACATGATTGCGGTGTGGCCATCGGCAACTCAGTGGTGGGCTGTTTTGAAACCTGCTTCTTCCCTTACACGTCGAAGCTTTGGAATCTTTTATCCTCTCCGTAACCCTTTACCCACTCATGTCTTTCCCAATAGCTATGACCTGGCGCTTTGTAAAATAGGTTTTTCTCTTCCTCCAAAATTCGTAAATACTTTCCCTTGTCTCTCCTTTTTTACCTTTCATCAACCTCTCCATATTTCAATAAAGGCCCGGCCTTGATGTGGAGTTTTGTCCGTGGTTAGAGCCTCAAACGTAAAACGTATGCGCGCGCGCGCGCGCGCACACACACACACACACACACACACACACACACGGGCTTCCATGGTGCAGTGGTTAGCATTGCTGATCATAATTTACACACGGACCCGCCGGGGTTCGAATCCTGGGCGATCGGCCCAAGTCAATCCATGGGTTCACTGCTCCCCTCTCGTGGCTGGTTTAGAAACGAGAGCTGGTATCAACAAATAAGAGTAAGTCATGGTTACATAAACATGTACAGACAGGATTTTTGTGAGGGTGTGGACGAAGGGCAAATACAGATGGTTAGGTGGAGGCAGGCACAGAGCCTCGTGCGGTGGGTGCACTGCATTACATCAAGATACGAGGGTCACAGTTCACCCAGAGGGTCGTCTTCCTGTCATAGAAATAAAGAAATTAATGGATAGATGATACTACAAGGGAGCGCCAGCTTACCTTTAACTTCAAGATATATATGCGTACGTGTTATCAGAGTCCGTTCAGATTTAATGTTTATGATATAGACGCTATACTGACGTTAACAACAGTGGATGGCAGGGTCATGGTATATAAGGCCTGCTATAATATGCATACGGGATGTCCTGGTTCTGGTAATGATATGGCACAGGTTGCCAGCACATACATCCAGGCCGCAACGATTACACAACACGCCGACATTGACGCTTGACCCGTTAATGTGTTTGTATTTTGTTATGTGGTTTTTGATAATAGTAATGATAGTAATAATAATAATGATAATAATAATAATGATAATAAGCGACTAGAGAGGACGGGAGCGGGGGGCCAGAAATCCTCCCCTCCTTGTATTAACTTTCTAAAATGGGAAACAGAAGAAGGAGTCACGCGGGGAGTGCTCATCCTCCTCGAAGATGTGGTATACCGGGGTTGACGTGCTGTCAGTGGATTGAATCAAGGCATGTGAAGCGTCTGGAGTAAACCATGGAAAGCTGTGTAGGTATGTATATTTGCGTGTGTGGACGTATGTATATACATGTGTATGGGGGGGGGGGCATTTCTTTCGTCTGTTTCCTTGCGCTACCTCGCAAACGCGGGAGACAGCGACAAAGTATAAAAAAAAAAAAAAAAAATAATAATAATAATAATAATGATAATAATAATAATAATAATAATAATGATAATAATAATAATAATAATAATATTATTATTATTATTAATAATAATAATGATAATCGATTTGATGACTGCATACATTTGTTGAATATATAGAAAAAGTTCACACCTCAGCAGATACGGCGCTATAAAGAAGGAATGTTTAACATTGTCATTATAAAGATATATGGGTGAGGGATAATGCAGTCTGGTAGTTAAGATGGGCTGGTCCTGTGGAGGGTTAAGGTGGGCTAATCCTGTGGTGGGTTAAGATGGGCTGGTCCTATGGTGGGTTAAGATGGGCTGATCCTGTGGTGGGTTAAGATGGGGTGGTCATGCGGTGGGTTTAGATGGGCTGGTCCTGTGGTGGGTTGATGGGCTGGTCCTGTGGTGGGTTAAGATGGGCTGGTCCTGCGGTGGGTTAGGATGGGCTGGTCCTGTGGTGGGTTAAGATGGGCTGGTCCTGCGGTGGGTTAGGATGGGCTGGTCCTGTGGTGGGTTAAGATGGGCTGGTCCTGTGGTGGGTTAAGATGGGCTGATCCTGTGGTGGGTTAAGATGAGCTAGGCTGTGGTAGGTTAAGATTGGCTGGTCTTGTGGTAGGTTGAGATGGGCTGGTCCTTTGGTGGGTTAAGATGGGCTGGTCCTTTAGTGGGTTAAGATGAGCTGGTCCTGCGATGGGTTAAGATGGGCTGGTCCTGCGATGGGTTAAGATGGGCTGGTCCTGCGGTGGGTTAAGATTAGCTGGTCCTGTGGTGGGTTAAGATGGGCTGGTCCTGTGGTGGGTTAAGATGGGCTGGTCCTGTAGTGGGTTAAGATGGGCTGGTCCTGTGGTGGGTTAAGATGGGCTGGTCTAATGCGATGGGTTAAGATGGGCTGGTCCTGTGGTGGGTTAAGATGGGCTGGTCTAATGGTGGGTTAAGATGGGCTGGTCCTGTGGTGGGTTAAGATGGGCTGGTCCTGTTTTGGGTTAAGATGGGCTGATCCTGTGGTGGGTTAAGATGGGCTGGTCCTGTGGTGGGTTAAGATGGGCTGGTCCTGCGGTGGGTTAAGATGGGCGTGGCCTATGATGGTGTGTTCGAGCTAGGATGGGCTTGATGCTATTGTAATGGCGCACTGCAAGCCAGGGATGAGGGACCTCAGTTGTAAGTTGGCGTATCTGAGTGTGTGTGTGTGTGTGTGTGTGTGTGTGTGTGTGTGTGTGTGTGTAATGTGGTCAGCTCGCGGAAGGGAAGAGGCTCGCACATATCTCTCCTAGTGAGTGGAACGCTGCCCTGTGATAGCAGGATACCCATAAAAAGGACCCATTCAGAAAGGGATCGTGAGGTAATTTTGAATAAGTAAATATGGGGAAGAACTTTGCTTATAACCGTATTTTTGCCATTTCTTATGTTTACACACACACACACACACACACACACACACACACACACACACCATATAGTACAGCTTTACAAAAAGTCTAGGATAATTTAAGTGGTGTTGAAATGGTTATGTGATTAATTAAACTGCCTTACTGTAGATTTGCTCGAGGGCGTTCGCTGCGCGTATGATTGCGTCATCACTGACCGAAGCCGAAGCTGCCCTCTGGTGCTGATTATTGTGAAGTGATGGCTGTCATCATGTGGCATCTCTAGCAGGGAGGGAGTTGAGTCCTGGACAGAGTTGCCACTGATCTGTCATCGTGGTAAAGCAACCCTGAACGTTATGCGGTCAAATGTTCGTCTTGAGTACGTTAAGGACCAAAGGAAGTGGGTCAGTTATCGATATTTAGATTACTGGGTTTTCTTAGAGAAGGTTTATACTTCCTCTCGCGTGGGGTGAACAGATAGCTTATGTGTTCACTTCTATCGGGGGGAGGGGGTGGGGGGGCACCCACCACCCACCCCCGCCTCACACGAGTCAAAACAAGTTGAAGATGGATTGTTGACGGATAATTGAGTAAAGAAAGGTGGAGGTAAAGAATGGAGTGGTGGGTTGGGGTGGGGAGGTGCTGTCTGCTTTGCTATCCTCTGTCTTCCATAAGATGTGGACCTCCGGACAATACCGCTCTCCACTAGCAGATGATCTCATCATGAACTATCTGTATCTTCATAAGCCATCTGTATCTCCTGTTGTCTCTCCGTCCCATATACTCTCATAAGCCATCTGTATCTCCTGTTGTCTCTCCGTCCCATATACTCTCATAAGCCATCTGTTCTCCTGTTGTCTCTCTCCGTCCCATATACTCTCATAAGCCATCTGTATCTCCTGTTGTCTCTCTCTCCGTCCCATATACTCTCATAAGCCATCTGTATCTCCTGTTGTCTCTCCGTCCCATGTACTCTCATAAGCCATCTGTATCTCCTGTTGTCTCTCTCCGTCCCATATACTCTCATAAGCCATCTGTATCTCCTGTTGTCTCTCCGTCCCATGTACTCTCATAAGCCATCTGTATCTCCTGTTGTCTCTCCCTCCGTCCCATATACTCTCATAAGCCATCTGTATCTCCTGTTGTCTCTCTCTCCGTCCCATATACTCTCATAAGCCATCTGTATCTCCTGTTGTCTCTCTCTCTGTCCCATATACTCTCATAAGCCATCTGTATCTCCTGTTGTCTCTCCGTCCCATATACTCTCATAAGCCATCTGTATCTCCTGTTGTCTCTCTCCGTCCCATATACTCTCATAAGCCATCTGTATCTCCTGTTGTCTCTCTCTCCGTCCCATGTACTCTCATAAGCCATCTGTATCTCCTGTTGTCTCTCTCCGTCCCATATACTCTCATAAGCCATCTGTATCTCCTGTTGTCTCTCTCTCCGTCCCATATACTCTCATAAGCCATCTGTATCTCCTGTTGTCTCTCTCTCCGTCCCATATACTCTCATAAGCCATCTGTATCTCCTGTTGTCTCTCTCCGTCCCATATACTCTTCATCCAGTTTATCCTTACTGACGTAAACTGTGAGATTTTAAAAGCACTTAGTTGACTACTTTGCGGAAATCCTTTCCTGATTTGGACAGATCACCACCTCCTCTCCTCTGTTACTGCTGAGTGAAATAGTCAGTGTAGGTTCGGCCTTTGCTGTGGACCATCTTCTGTGACTGGAGCCTCCAGTATATCGTGGATGATCTGGAGAGGCGAATGCATAGGGCGTCCCACAAGCCCAGACCTACAGGCACGTTTTGCCGTTTACCTTTGGTTCCCCAGACGTTCTAGCTTGCATGAGGCGTCTGGACTCACGGGTGTGGGCAGGCATGCTCTTGTCATGCAGTTGGACCATATGGTGGACGAAAGGTAAACAATGAATGCTGCCTGCGTGTTCGAACTCTTTGTGAAGACGACGCAACGTGTACAGCCGAACCTCTACGTGGTCATGAAAGGCTATGAAATTCGGCTGAGCAAAATTTTGGGTTCCTTCTGACGTGGTACTGCTGTGGCTGGACTCTGTGAATCTCATGCTCACTCGCCTGCAGTTGAATTTATAGGTTTTCTTTTTTAGTTCTTTATCTCTTGGAAGGACTTGTATCATCTTTAACAACAAATTCACTTGGGTCAGGCTTCAGTGTCTGATTAATTCCCCCGCACAGTTTGTATTTATGGAAGGGGGTGGGGGTTATGACTTGTGGTAAAGATTATTTAGGTGATGTGTTTTACCCGCGATTGTTTTAAGGCGATCCAGACATAAGAGTGGTGTATACTTGATCTGCCGGGGACGAGGCCATCAGTGTGGTGTTCTCTCTCTCTCTCTCTCTCTCTCTCTCTCTCTCTCTCTCTCTCTCTCTCTCTCTCTCTCTCTCTCTCTCTCTCTCTCTCGTCTTCTACTCCTGGTTGTGATGTTCATGTTTCTTTCTTGGCATGTTTAGTATTGCCAGAAACTCAGTGTGATGTAAACACATCCCTGAGGCTGCGTGACAGGTTTGGGAAGCATTGCGTGGCAACATTTAGCTAAAACCAGTGCTCTTAAACATATATAGAAACTCCAGACTGACACTAACATAGCCCAGTGCATCTATACTGACGGGAGGGCAGGCAGTGCTGCCATTGTGATCCTGGCCAATGGTAATAGATTAGAGAAAAATGTTAGGATATACAACTGGACATCTGCTCTACAATCTGAATTGTCCGCCATACTTATCGCTCTTGAGCAGGTAGAAATTACTGCCACAGACAGCTTAATTATCTGTTATTCTTTATCTTCACAACTTGCCCATAATACATTGAGATCAGAATGTAACATGCTGGTCTCTGAAGCCAAACACAAATACTCAGACATTATTGCTCAAGGGATTCAAATAGATTTGTTATGGATTCCTTCTCATATAGGCCTCCGTGAGCATGACAAAGCTGATGCTTTAGCCAAACTTGTACTTAGTAAAGGTGATGTTGAAAACAACACTGGGTTGTCAATTAGAGTCTTCAAAATTGTAATTAGAAAGGCACTAACTGGCCTCTTTGAAGCACGAAGACGAGTTCAGACAAGCACAAGAAGAAACATTTTCCATCACAGTAAAATGTGTAAAGTAAAACATCTAACTGCCAGCTAAGGCTGGGCTATACGTACTATTGGAGCTTTGGCCTAACTAGAGATGTTAACTGTGTGAATAGTAAAGTTTGTGGTCAAAGATTTGGACACAAACAAGAACACTATGTCTTAAAATGTGAAAAATAGAGCCTTTTAGAGATAGATCTAAACAAACCCTGCAAGAAATGTCACACCTCATTGTATAAACAAGATACCTGAAATGTTAAATTTGTATCCACTTTTTGCATCTAGTGGGTTAAACTTACCATATGAAACTATGTAATGTATGTACTGAAATACGAATTGTAACATCTTATGTAATATCAACCCACTGGGGTCTGACTAAGACCGTATGTGACACCTGTAATGCTTTTGCGCTACCGCTCACAGGATGAGCATGGGATGCACGATAAACTTGCCGGGAACACCGGCACAGATCAAGAGGAGGAGGTCCTTGACACGGACGACACGTGCACGTCCGCTGGTCTGAGCGAGGTGGATTTAATCAGGACGTGCGAACACAGCGCTCGGCTGACTGTGCTGTCTGAGAAGGTACTAATGTCAGCCTAGGGCTTTACCGCCACAGTCACCACCGTATAGTTGACGAGAAAGTGGGTCGAGTTGCAACCAAAGGTTGACCCAACCCTGAGGCGGTGTCGTTAACACACAACGCCATGTGAAGTGGTACATGAAAATCGTCCAGACTACTATAGACGAGACTTGGGTCGTGGTATGAGCGAGGGGCTGGTGACGAGGGTAGGAGCAGAGCTGACCTGCCGTTGCTGACGGAGGCTGGCCGAGGGAGCCGCCAGTACCAGTGTTACCGTCGCAAGTCAGATGTGTAGTGGTGGTGGTGGGTTAAGGCGGCCTCATGTGCCAGGGATGGGGACAGGTTCTCCAGTCTCACTTTGTGGTGACGACGGAAACAGTCATGATGGTTCTCTGAGTTAATGAGGTACAGCGGAGCCTCATGAAGGACGAGCCAAGGTGACTTGCCTCACTATTAGGTCTGGTGGATCACTGGAGGTTGCCTTGGTAGCCGGCCTCTCACAACCATAACCTTGTTGTTAGGGTTGTGAGGTAAAACTTTCAACGCTGGTGTTGTGTGACACTGTGTTCAGGATGGAATGACGTCGGTGTGACGGGACAGGTGACCCTCGTCCTTTGTCTTCCAGTGATGATGGGTCGAACTTGTGACCCAGGGACGCACGTGGTAGCTCACCCAGGCTTGTTGAGGTGTTGCTCGCTTGTGTAGGTCGTTCACGAGTACAGTTATAAAGGTGTGTGTGTGTGTGTGTGTGTGTGTGTGTGTGGATCACATGAGTTGCTGTGTTAGGTTCGCACGGGCGTACATGTATATATGTGTAACATGATTACATAGGGCATAAATGTATGTATGTGTGCCTAACATGATCACATGGTGTGGCTGCGTAAGCAGAGTTGAGATTTCAGCAGTTGTCATATTATTGTCTTTATGGTACAAATTTTACTCTGGACCGCAAAGTGAAATATTCAGTTATCTTCACAAATGTTCACTCCGTTATGGCCCAGATTCCTCACCCAGTGCTCAGCAGATAAGTGAAGATACTCCTATCCCTGATGAGCTTACAGGTTTCTTAGAGAATATTAATGATGGCTAATCATCTTGGCTTCCTTTCCAGCAAATCCTTTCTTAAGAATTTACTGGAATTCATCAGATAGAAAGATGGCGCACATGATATGATCTATTTCGCCCTCCAGCAAACCTTCGTGATAGAGACCGTGTAAATTGAAATTTCATTGTGTTCGGTAGTGCAAATTTGTAAATGTAAGAAAAGTCTGGCTTACTAACAGAAGTAAACGAGTAGTATTGAATGGAAAAATATTTGTGTTCGTATGAGTAACTATGGTGTACCACAAGGTTCAGTTCTTGGTCCGATTTGGTTAATGTGTGTTAATGTGTGTGTAGATGATCTGACTGGACGAAAAAATATAAGAAGTGGGATAGAATGTTTATAGAGGCATCCAACATTATGTGGACAGTATATTAACGTGACCCGAAAATAATGGTATGTAGAATTCAACATAACCAGACGTGAAGATGGTGGATTTTGCTGATATAGACGAGATGTTTGGGAAAGCGATCTCAAAGGTTCAAATAGTATAAGATCAAAAATAATTAGTAACGACCTACAAGCTGTTGGGCACAGTACATTTAACTGCTTTAAAAGTAACAGTCAGAAACGTGTCGTAACGACCATCAAAGCCCATCATTCTGTAATCGAGTGGGAGGACCGCATGTTGAGCCGGCGTCACTACAGTTCATCGTCTCCTCACTATCAAGAGGACCAAGATAAGACATGAAGGAGACTAGAAAGGATACAGAGATGAACACCAGGAATGAGTAGATAACTAGACGAAGGGAGATTACGTATTTATACCGTTCTGTCTGCGGACTCGAAGGCTTCCTGGAAACTCGGAAGTGTTTTAAATGCTTATAAGTAAAGAATAAGGTCAGCGTAGATACTTTGTCGAAGTGCGGAGCGATCGCCACTGGAGACACGGGGCTAAATGCTCGGATAAAAAATGGTTTCACAACAGTATTGGACAAATGCGTCGTAACATCCACTAAACAGCGAAATCAGCGCCTCTAGACACTGGAAGAGACTAAACGATTGTAGGTTACCAGTAACTTAGTAGAATTAACAATACTTCAGCAGGTTGTCTCGATACAGGCCAGTAGGTATTGTGTTGCCTGTTCCCTCGGTAGTGCTGTAATATGTGCCACCTCAGGTGCTCCACACGTGAAGGTGGACAATCTCTTGATTCGTGTGTAACATCGCCAGGAGAGAATTGAGTAGTTGTTGGGTTGTCTAGAGGACCTCAGAACAACAAGATGTGCTCATCTTCCGTGCTGTCACCGTCTCCAGCTGGCTTCTGGTGACTCCATCCCCGTTATACGGGTCATGGGGTCGTGAGAGGTCGGATGTTGGAACGTATGTGCTGTCATAAACATACGACATAAATCATTGAAAAGATACATGAAAAATATTTGACAAGCACCACGATAGCAATAAAGAGAAAATGAGGATTTGAAAGTTATAAATAATAACGTTAGTAATAACGTATTACATTATATAGTAATGATATGTTAACCAAGATTATGATCACTATGAAAATATCGTAAGTTAGAAGAGCTGATCAACTTTGTGTTGGAGTGAGGGAATCTAGTGAGTGGGCAGGTTAACGTTGAGGCCAGCAGTACGTGAGGCCAGCCGGGTCAGGAGGCAAGCACGCCTCTCATCCTGTGTTGCCACCTGCCTCACGACGAGTGTGTGTGTCGTGGAGGGTAGGGTACCCAGGCACGGCTGTAGGGCATTGCGCTGGGTGGGGGATGTGAGGGTGCCGCTATCCGTAGCTATAGTGTTGTGGGGCTATGAGCATCATCATCCTGTGAACGGACACAAAGGGTTCCTTTAACGCTAGTTTGTGGCTTGCGGCCTGGGCTGTGGGGGAAGAAGATACCCAGGCACTTCACCAGGTATGCAGAGCAGCTTCACAGCTTCATATATCTACCTTGTACGTAGTCGTGAAATAATTCGGGCAGGCTGTAGATGTATTGGTAAACCTACTTGCTCGTCTGGGCTATGATAGTGTCTGCGTCTGCTCGCTACTGTGTGTTGCATATGATATCTGCTGGCGTGCAGTCCTCAGGCACCTCAGCTGTGGCCATACACACAACATGACAGTCCTGAGGAGTAATCAGTCAACAACACCGTTATCCTCTTTCTTGAGAAATGTAACCTCATTCCCCTCCACACCAGCCGCTGTGCTACTTGAAGTTACTACCATTATGGTTGGAATGCATCACACCAAGAGATCTTGTGTTGCACAAGACTCGCTGGGTCTTGTGTGCTGCTGCGTCGCGTGGATTCCTTCATCGTCCACAGCCGGGAGGAAGTTGGCATGAGATAGTTATGGTACAGCTACTGGTGTGGCTGGAGCCCTCCTGCCTCGGGAGTCTGTAGCTCTCCTATTACTGACGTATTAACGGCATAACTAAAGATTAGGATGCGTCCTGAACCACTTAACGACCCTTGAGCATTCCCGATACGGCCCTTCAATACGACTGCCCGACCTTTGGGGTATGGTATACATTTCAGTAAGGGCCAGCCTTGATGTGGACTTTGGTCTTTGACTTGTAGCCTCTGAGAAAAAAAATGACTTGACCTGACCCATCCACGAGTGTTATCTTTAAGTAGAGAAAAAACTGTGAAAACATTCTGATCCCGAAAACATTTGATAGGTTTTTTCTTCCAAGATATTACATTTATTTTGAACCAATACAGGAACATACTGAACGATGATCATACACCCCGTACTGTACCCGACCCGGGTGTATAGTTAGGTCGGCCTCCTGGACTGTGTGTAACCTTATGTAGACTGAGTGAGTAACCAGAGGAACGTAGGGCAGGTGGGGACCGGGGCCAGGTGCCACGATGACAGGACTGCTTGGCCCGCAGCCTGATTGGAAGAGAAGCAGCCGGAGAAATTGCTGGTTACCACCGCCGATTGAGGTCAGAGGTCAGTGACCTGCTACCGGTCACCATCACCAGTTAAGGTCAGAGGCCAGCGACCTGCTACCGGTTACCATCACCAGTTGAGGGTCAGAGGCCAGCGACCTGCTACCGGTTACCATCACCAGTTGAGGGTCAGAGGTCAGTGACCTGCTACCGGCTACCATCACCAGTTGAGGGTCAGAGGTCAGTGACCTGCTACCGGCTACCATCACCAGTTGAGGGTCAGAGGTCAGTGACCTGCTACCGGTTACCATCACCAGTTGAGGGTCAGAGGTCAGTGACCTGCTACCGGTTACCATCACCAGTTGAGGGTCAGAGGTCAGTGACCTGCTACCGGTTACCATCACCAGTTGAGGGTCAGAGGTCAGTGACCTGCTACCGGTCACCATCACCAGTTGAGGTCAGAGGCCAGCGACCTGCTACCGGTTACCATCACCAGTTGAGGGTCAGAGGTCAGTGACCTGCTACCGGTTACCATCACCAGTTGAGGGTCAGAGGTCAGTGACCTGCTACCGGTTACCATCACCAGTTGAGGGTCAGAGGTCAGTGACCTGCTACCGGTCACCATCACCAGTTGAGGTCAGAGGCCAGCGACCTGCTACCGGTTACCATCACCAGTTGAGGGTCAGAGGTCAGTGACCTGCTACCGGTTACCATCACCAGTTGAGGGTCAGAGGTCAGTGACCTGCTACCGGTCACCATCGCCAGTTGAGGTCAGGGGCCAGCGACCTGCTACCGGTTACCATCACCAGTTGAGGGTCAGAGGTCAGTGACCTGCTACAGGCTACCATCACCAGTTGAGGGTCAGAGGTCAGTGACCTGCTACCGGTTACCATCACCAGTTGAGGGTCAGAGGTCAGTGACCTGCTACCGGTTGCCATCACCAGTTGAGGGTCAGAGGTCAGTGACCTGCTACCGGTTACCATCACCAGTTGAGGGTCAGAGGTCAGTGACCTGCTACCGGTCACCATCACCAGTTGAGGGTCAGAAGTCAGTGGCCTGCTACCGGTCACCATCACCAGTTGAGGGTCAGAAGTCAGTGGCCTGCTACCGGTCACCATCACCAGTTGAGGGTCAGAAGTCAGTGGCCTGCTACCGGTCACCATCACCAGTTGAGGGTCAGAAGTCAGTGACCTGCTACCGGTTACCATCACCAGTTGAGGGTCAGAGGTAAACGACCTGAATCACGGCCGTCCAGCTTGCTGCATCATCCTTATTGGTCAGAGTAATTTCAAGTTCTTTATGTAATTGTGGTTATGATCTCTGGTGTGGCAGACGATGTGACCTCGTGAACTATATCTGAGCTTCCAAACAATTTTATCATTCGAAAAGATGTTTAACGTACCCCCTGGAAAATTAGAAAATAAATAGTTCATACCAACACAGATCTTATATATATATATATATATATATATATATATATATATATATATATATATATATATATATATATATATATATATATCCCCCATTTCCCGCGTTAGCGAGGTAGCTTTAAGAATAGAAGACCGAGCCTTGAGGGGAAATCCTCACTTGGCCCCCTTCTCTGTTCCTTTTTTGGAAAATTCCAGACCTCCTCTCCCTCCCCTTTTAGCTCGCCTTCTACGACACGCAGGGAATAGGTGGAAAGTATTCTTTCTCCCGTATCCCCAGGGATGATATATATATATATATATATATATATATATATATATATATATATATATATATATATATATATATATATATATATTTTTTTTTTTTTTTTTTTTTGCTTTGTCGCTGTCTCCCGCGTTTGCGAGATAGCGCAAGGAAACAGACGAAAGAAATGGCCCAACCCACCCCCATACACATGTATATACATACGTCCACACACGTAAATATACATACCTACACAGCTTTCCATGGTTTACCCCAGACGCTTCACATGCCCTGATTCAATCCATTTACAGCACGTCAACCCCGGTATACCACATCGATCCAATTCACTCTATTCCTTGTCCTCCTTTCACCCTCCTGCATATTCAGGCCCCGATCACACAAAATCTTTTTCACTCCATCTTTCCACCTCCAATTTGGTCTCCCACTTCTCCTCGTTCCCTCCACCTCCGACACATATATCCTCTTGGTCAATCTTTTCTCACTCATTCTCTCCATGTGCCCAAACCATTTCAAAACACCCTCTTCTGCTTTCTCAACCACGCTCTTTTTATTTCCACACATCTCTCTAACCCTTACGTTACTTACTCGATCAAACCACCTCACACCACACATTGTCCTCAAACATCTCATTTCCAGCACATCCATCCTCCTGCGCACAACTCTATCCATAGCCCACGCCTCGCAACCATACAACATTGTTGGAACCACTATTCCTTCAAACATACCCATTTTTGCTTACCGAGATAATGTTCTCGACTTCCACACATTCTTCAAGGCTCCCAGAATTTTCGCCCCCTCCCCCACCCTATGATCCACTTCCGCTTCCATGGTTCCATCCGCTGCCAGATCCACTCCCAGATATCTAAAACACTTTACTTCCTCCAGTTTTTCTCCATTCAAACTTACCTCCCAATTGACTTGACCCTCAACCCTACTGTACCTAATAACCTTGCTCTTATTCACATTTACTCTTAACTTTCTTCTTTCACACACTTTACCAAACTCAGTCACCAGCTTCTGCAGTTTCTCACATGAATCAGCCACCAGCGCTGTATTATCAGCGAACAACAACTGACTCACTTCCCAAGCTCTCTCATCCCCAACAGACTTCATACTTGCCTCTCTTTCCAAAACTCTTGCATTCACCTCCCTAACAACCCCATCCATATATATATATATATATATATATATATATATATATATATATATATAATTATTCTTTATTATACTTAGTCGCTGTCTCCCGCGTTAGCGAGGTAGCGCAAGAAAACAGACGAAGGATTGACCCAACCCACCCACATATACATGTATATAGATAAACGCCCACACACGCACATATACATACCTATAAATTTCAACGTATACGTACATATACATATACATGATTGTGTGTGTGTTCCATTCAAAGAGGGTTCGTCGCGGGTTTTGCCGCGGAAGGCGCTGTGTTGTGGTGTAGGTTGATGGTTGCTTGCAGGGTCCGTGAGGGGCCGGTCACCTCTGACTTGCTCGTGGAAGGTCACTTAATTACAGGAAAATTGTGGCAAGACAAAGATAAGGAGGTTGTAAGAGAGAGGCATAAGCACCCTGGTGGTGTGTGAGGAAGGAAGGAACTTACTTGTTGTCTGGGAGGCGGGAACACTCTGGTGGTGTGGTGTGGGAGGCAGGAACACTGGTTGTGTGGTGAGGGAGGCAGGAACACACTGGTGGTGTGGTGTGGGAATTAGGAACACACTGGTGGTGTGGTGTGGGAGGCAGGAACGCACTGGTGGTGTGTTGTGGGAGGCAGGAACACTCTGGTAGTGTGGTGTGGGAGGCAGGAACACTGGTTGTGTGGTGTGGGAGGCAGGAACACACTGGTGGTGTGGTGTGGGAGGCAGGAACACTGGTTGTGTGGTGTGGGAGGCAGGAACACACTGGTGGTGTGGTGTGGGAGGCAGGAACACACTGGTGGTGTGGTGTGGGAGGCAGGAACACTGGTGGTGTGGTGTGGGAGGCAGGAACACACTGATGGTGTGGCGTGGGAGGCAGGAGCACTCTGGTGGTGTGGTGTGGGAGGAAGGAACACACTGATGGTGTGGTGTGGGAGGCAGGAACACTCTGGTGGTGTGGTGTGGGAGGCAGTAACACACTAGTGGTGTGGTGTGGGAGACGGGAACACGCTGGTGGTGTGGTGTGGGAGGCAGGAACAAATTTATGGTGTGGTGTGGGAGGCAGGAACACACTGGTGGTGTGGTGTGGGAGGCAGGAACACACTGATGGTGTGGTGTGGGAAGCAGGAACACTCTGGTGGTGTGGTGTGGGAGGCTGGAACACTCTGGTGGTGTGGTGTGGGAGGCAGGAACACACTGATGGTGTGGTGTGGGAGGCAGGAACACTCTAGTGGTGTGGTGTGGGAGGCAGGAACACACTAGTGGTGTGGTGTGGGAGACGGGAACACACTGGTGGTGTGGTGTGGGAGGCAGGAACAAACTTATAGTGTGGTGTGGGAGACAGGAACACACTGGTGGTGTGGTGTGGGAGGCAGGAACACACTGATGCTGTGGTGTAGGAGGCCGGAACGCACTGGTGGTGTGGTGTGGGAGGCAGGAACACACTGGTGGTGTGGTGTGGGAAGCAGGAACACACTGGTGGTGTGGTGTGGGAGGCAGGAACACACTGGTGGTGTGGTGTGGGAGGCAGGAACACACTGGTGGTGTGGTGTGGGAGGCAGGAACATACTGATGGTGTGGTGTGGGATGCAGGAACGCTCTGGTGGTGTGGTGTGGGAGGCAGGAACACACTGGTGGTGTGGTGTGGGAGGCAGGAACACACTGGTGGTGTGGTGTGGGAGGCAGGAACACACTGGTGGTGTGGTGTGGGAGGCAGGAACGCTCTGGTGGTGTGGTGTGAGAGGCAGGAACACTCTGATGGTGTGGTGTTGGAGGTAGGAACACTTTGGTGGTGTGTTGTGGGGGGCAGGAACACTGGTGGTGTGGTGTGGGAGGCAGGAACACAGTGGTGGTGTGGTGTGGGAGGCAGGAAGATTCTGGTGGTGTGGTGTGGGAGGCAGGAACACACTGTTGGTTTGGTGTGGGAGGCAGGAACTCTCTGGTGGTGTGGTGTGGGAGGCAGGAAGATTCTGGTGGTGTGGTGTGGGAGGCAGGAACACTCTGGTGGTGTGGTGTGGGAGGCAGGAACTCTCTGGTGGTGTGGTGTGGGAGGTAGGAACACACTGATGGTGTGGTGTGGGGGGCAGGAACACACTGATGGTGTGGTGTGGGAGGCAGGAACACACTGATGGTCTGGTGTGGGAGGCAGGAACACTGGTGGTGTGGTGTAGGAGGCAGGAACACACTGGTGGTGTAATGTGGGAGGCAGGAACACTCTGGTGGTGTGGTGTGGGAGGAAGGAACACACTGATGGTGTGGTGTGGGAGGCAGGAACACTGGTGGTGTGGTGTGGGAGGCAGGAACTCTCTGTTGGTGTGGTGTGGGAGGCAGGAACTCTCTGGTGGTGTGGTGTGGGAGGCAGGAACTCTCTGGTGGTATTGTGTGAGAGGCAGGAACACACTGGTGGTGTGGGAGGCAGGAACACTCTGGTGGTGTGGTTTGGGAGGCAGGAACACACTGATGGTGTGGTGTGGGAGACAGGAACGCACTGGTGGTGTGGTGTGGGAGGCAGGAACAATGCTGGAGTGTTGTAGGAGGCAGGAACACACTGGTGGTGTGGTGTGGGAGGCAGGAACACATTGGAGCTGTGGTGCGGGAGGCAGGAACACACTGGTGGTGTGGTGTGGGAGGTAGGAACACATTGGTGGTGTGGTGTGGGAGGTAGGAACACATTGGTGGTGTGGTGTGGGAGGCAGGAACTCTCTGTTGGTGTGATGTGGGATGTAGGAACTCTCTGTTGGTGTGGTGTGGGAGGGCAGGAACACACTGGTGGTGTGGTGTGGGAGGTAGGAACACATTGGTGGTGTGGTGTGGGACTCAGGAACACTGGTAGTGTTGTGTGGGAGGCAGGAACACATTGGTGGTGTGGTTTGGGAGGTAGGAACACATTGGTGGTGTTGTCTGGGAGGCAGGAACACTCTGGTGGTGTGGTGTGGGAGGCAGGAACACACTGGTGGTGTGGTGTGGGGGGAGGCAAGAACTCTCTGGTGGTGTGGTGTGGGAGGCAGGAGCACACTGGTGGTGTGGTGTGGGAGGCAGGAACACACTGGTTGTGTGGTGTGGGAGGTAGGATCACTCTGGTGGTGTGGTGTGGGAGGCGGGAACTCTCTGGTGGTGTAGTGTGGGAGGCGGGAACTCTCTGGTGGTGTGGTGTGGGGGACGGGAACTCTCTTGTGGTGTGGTGTGGGATTCAGGAACACACTGCTGGTGTGGTGTGGGAGGCAGGAACACTTTGGTGGTGTGGTGTGGTGTGGTGTGGTAGGCAAAAACACATTGGTGATGTGGTGTAGGAGGCAGGAACACACTTGTGGTGTGGTATGGGAGGCAGGAACTCTCTGGTGGTGTTGTGTGGGAGGCAGGAACACAGTGGTGGTGTGATGTGGGAGTCAGGAGCACTGGTGGTGTTGTGTGGGAGGTAGGAACACTCTGGTGGCGTGGTGTGGGATGGAGGAACTCTCTGGTGGTGTAGTGTGGGAGGAAGGAACTCTCTGGTGGTGTGGTGTGGGAGGCAGGAACACTCTGGTGGTGTGGTGTGGGAAGCAGGAACTCTCTGGTGGTGTGGTGTGAGTGGCAATAACTCTCTGGTGGTGTGATGTGGGAGGCAGGAACTCTCTGTTGGTGTGGTGTGGGAGGCAGGAACTCTCTGGTGGTGAGGTGTGGGAGGCAGGAACACACTGTTGGTGTGGTGTGGAAGGCAGACACACACTGATGGTGTGGTGTGGGAGGCAGGAACACACTGGTGGTGTGGTGTGGTAGGTAAGAACACACTGGTGGTGTGGTGTGGGAGGCAGGAGCTCTCTGGTGGTGTGGTGTGGGAGGCAGGAACTCTCTGGTGGTGAGGTGTGGGAGGCAGGAACTCTCTGGTGGTGTGGTGTGGGAGGCAGGAAGACACTGGTGGTGTGGTGTGGGAGGCGGGAACACTGTTGGTGTGGTGTGGGAGGCAGGAACACACTGGTTGTCTGGTGTGGGAGGCAGGAACTCTCTGGTGGTGTGGTGTGGGAGGCAGGAACTCTCTGGTGGTGTGGTGTGGGAGGCAGGAGCACAGGGAGGAATACTGGTGGTGTGGTGTGGGAGGCAGGAACACACTGGTGGTGTTGTGCGGGAGGGAGGAATACTGGTGGTGTGGTGTGGGAGGCAGGAACACACTGGTGGTGTGGTGTGCGAGGCAGGAACACTGGTGGAGTGGTGTGGGAGGCAGTAACACACTGGTGGTGTGGGAGGCAGGAACACACTGGTGGTGTGGTGTAGGAGGGAGGAACTCTCTAGTGGTGTGGTTTGGGAGACAGGAACACACTGGTGGTGTGGTGTGGGGGCAGGAACACACTGGTGGTGTGGTGTGGGAGGCAGGAACACACTGGTGGTGTGGTGTGGGAGGCAGGAACACTGGTGGTGTGGTGTGGGAGGCAGTAACACACTGGTGGTGTGGGAGGCAGGAACACTGGTTGTGTGGTGTGGGAGGCAGGAACACTGGTGGAGTGGTGTGGGAGCCAGGAACACATTGGTGGTGTTGTGTCGGAGGCAGGAAGACACTAGTGGTGTGGTGTGGGAGACAGGAACTCTCTGGTGGTGTGGTGTGGGAGGCAGGAACACATTGGTGGTGTTGTGTCGGAGGCAGGAACACACTGGTGGTGTTGTGTGGTTTGGGAGGCAGGAACACTGGTGGTGTGGTGTGGGAGGCAGGAACACTGGTAGTGTGGTGTGGGAGGCAGGAACACACTGGTGGTGTGGTGTGGGATGCAGGAACACTGTTGGTGTGGTGTGGGAGGCAGTAACTCTGGTGGAGTGGTGTAGGAGGCAGGAATGCACTGGTGGTGTGTTGTGGGAGGCAAGAATACTATTGGTGTGTTTTGGGAGGCAGGAAGACACTGGTGGTGTGGTGTGGGAGGCAGGAAGACACTGGTGGTGTGGTGTGGGAGGCAGGAACACTCTGGTGGTTTGTTGTGGGAGGCAGTAACACACTTGTGGTGTTGTGTGGGAGGCAGGAACACTCTGGTGGTGTTGTGTGGGAGGCAAGAACACATTGGTGGTGTTGTGTTTGAGGTAGGAACACTGATGGTGTGGTTTGCTAGGCAGGAACACACTGGTGGTGTGGTGTGGGGGGCAGCAACACACTGGTGGTGTGGTGTGGTGTGGGAGGCAGGAAGTCTCTGGTGGTTTGGTGTGGGAGACAGGAATACACTGGTTTTGTGGTGTGGGAGGCAGGAACACTCTGGTGGTGTGGTGTGGGAGGCAGGAACACACTGGTGGTGTGGTATGGTGTGGGAGGCAGGAACACTCTGGTGGTGTGGTGTGGGAGGCAGTAACACACTGGTGGTGTGGGAGGCAGGAACTCTGGTGGTGTGGTGTGGGAGACAGGAACTCTCTGGTGGTGTGGTGTGGGAGGCAGGAACACATTGGTGGTGTTGTCTCGGAGGCAGGAGCACACTGGTGGGGGGGGGGGGGGCGTGGGAGGCATGAACTCTTAGTGGTGTGGTGTGAAAGACAGGAACACACTGGTGGTGTGGTGTGGAAGGCAGGAACACTGGTGGTGTGGTGTGGGCGGCAGGAACACATTGATGGTGTGGTGTGGGAGGCAGGAACACACTTATGGTGTGGTGTGGGAGGCAGGAACACACTGGTGGTGTGGTGTGGGAGGCAGGAACACACTGGTGGTGTGGTGTGGGAGGCAGGAACACTGGTGGAGTGGTGTGGGAGGCAGGAAGACACTGTTGGTGTGTTGTGGGAGGCAGGAACACTGGTGGTGTGGGAGGCAGGAACACACTGGTGGTGTGGTGTCGGCGGCAGGAACACAATGGTGGTGTGGTGTTGGAGGCAGGAACACCCTTGTGGTTTCTTGTGGGAGGCAGGAACACATTGGTGGTATTGTGTGGGATGCAGGAACACTGGTGGTGTTGTGTGGGAGGCAGGAACACATTGAGGGCGTGGTGTCTGAGGTAGGAACACATTGGTGGTGTGGGAGGCAGGAACTCTGTTGATGTGGTGTGGGATGCAGGAACTCTCTGTTGGTGTGGTGTGGGAGACAGGAATACACTGGTGGTGTGGTGTGGGAGGCAGGAACACATTGGTGGTGTGGTGTGGGAGGCAGGAACACACTGGTGGTGTGGTGTAGGCGGCTGGAACACACTTGTGGTGTGGTGTGGGAGGCAGGAGCACACTTGTGGTGTGGTGTAGGCGGCTGGAACACACTTGTGGTGTGGTGTGGGAGGCAGGAGCACACTGGTGGTGTGGTGTGGGAGGCAGGAACACTCTGGTGGTGTGGTGTGGGAGGCAGGAAAACACTGGTGATGCGGTGTGTGGGGTAGGAACACACTTTTGGTGTGGTGTGGGAGGCAGGAACACACTGGTGGTGTGGTGTGGGAGGCAGGAACACATTGGTGGTGTGGTGTGAGAGGCAGGAACACTGGTGGTGTGGGATGCAGTAACACACTGGTGGTGTGGTGTAGGCGGCTGGAACACACTTTTGGTGTGGTGTGGGAGGCAGGAGCACACTGGTGGTGTGGTGTGGGAGGCAGGAACACATTGGTGGTGTGGTGTGGGAGGCAGGAACACACTGGTGATGCGGTGTGTGGGGTAGGAACACGCTTTTGGTGTGGTGTGGGAGGCAGGAACACTTGTGGTGTGGTGTGGGGGGCAGGAACACACTGATGGTGTGGTGTGGGAGGCACGAGCACACTGGTGGTGTGGTGTGGGGGGCAGGAACACTCTGGTGGTGTGGTGTGGGAGGCACGAGCACACTGGTGGTGTGGTGTGGGAGGCAGGAACACTCTGGTGGTATGGTGTGGGAGGGAGAAACACTCTGTGGTGTGGTGTGGGAGGCAGGAACACACTGGTGGTGTGGTGTGGGAGGCAGGAACACACTGGTGGTGTGGTGTGGGAGGCAGGAACACACTGGTGGTGTTGTGTGTGAGGTAGTAACACACTGGTGGTATGGTGTGGGAGGCAGGAACACAGCGGAGGAGGTAATCATGAGTCAAGCCAGACAGATTGGCACTTTGTGTTGAGTATTGCTGCTGCTGCTGCTTGACTGTATGACCTGTTGAGTCTCATAATCAGTTTAAAGAGAAGGGTTTTAACCGGCCCCCAACTCCACCTCATGCTTGCTGCGCCACTTACAGCTCCCCCCGCCATTCTTGGTCTCTTTCTTTCGCGGCGCAATAGGCCGCCATTTCTGCGGCTGTCATGTTTCAATCTTTTGGCCTGGGTTGCTGATTTTCCTTTCTGCTTTACCCACATGTGAATACTTTGCAGTGTCTTCGGAGGTCTTTTACCCTGCACAGCTCGGGCTACGTCCAGGCTGCTGGATTGGGTCATTTGTTGACCAAGCTGTTGGAAGTCGCAGGCCCCATGACCCTTATAGCCTGGCTTTTAAACAACAGGGTTTTGGTCCCCGGATGTTTTAAATGTTGTCTAGTTTTGTACATATCGCACCTTTGGATTTCATATGTAGTCTGTCGTGCCGGTAGGATGTTGTTTTCAAGTATCAGATGGGAACCACATCTAGGGTTTTCCAGGTATAGATGATGATTTACCCGTCCCGTCCCTTTCACAAAAAGTTTGGTCTTTTACCACATTAATATGGCCTGTGAACGATCCTCGAACACTTTCCACTACCACAGTTTCGTCCACCATGTAGAGTGATGTTAGAACGCAACAATATTCAGATCGCGAAAGAATTAGTACCTTCAATAATATCATTGGTTTTTCTTTCCTTGTCTTGAAAGTCTGCAGGATCCATCCCGCCATCATTCTAGAAGAGGCAGCCAATGTTTTGTTGTGTTCGCTGAAAGTTAGGTGGTTATCCATTGTTACTCCGCGGTGTTCACGTTGTTCATCTGGTTATTATCCGTTAGTACTCTGCGGTGTTTACGTTGTTCATCTGGTTGTTCAGCGTGTAGGGTGGACAGACTCAGGACCTGCCTATCATGGGCCAATAGGCCTCTTGCAGTGTCCTTACTTCTTGTGTTCTTATTATTCATTAAGTAAGACGTGCGGTGAGCGCTATGCGCTGGTCCTGCCGGTTGGGAGCAGGTCGTAGAGGTAGGTAGGAACACACACACACACTTTCTCTCGTTCCTTCCTCATAACTTTGAGTGGCATGATAGCGTCACATGAAGTGTAGCTGAGACCCAGATTGGTGCGACTTATGGTGGTTTAGCAGTACTAGTAATGTTAGCAGCCGGGCCTTGCTGTAGGTCACCTCATGATGTTAACTTTGCGTTGGAGAGGCAGACCCCTGCTCCACACAGCTCGTCCATCCTCCTGTTATTCCATTGCGTGGAGCTATCAGTGTTGTATTGTTGAAGGCGGAGGAAAGCTTCTGACATTACTTAGTGTTTCTAGTTAGTGTATTATGAAGCAGATGGCTTGTGTGTGGTCATTACTGTGTGCACGATGAGGTAGCAGTATAGTGAGGCAAGGCCACAGTGGGGGGCCAGTGATGTATTCGCCGTCACAACCTTTGTGGATCTGTTACCTCAGGCCCCCGCAACTGGCCATCGAGTCACACGTCATGCTGTAGTATCTTCTCTGTGCCTACCGTGGCTGTTGTCAGGAAGGCTGACAAGCGAGACGAGTCTTGCTGTGGTCATGTACTACTGTTGTAGCTTCGGCACCACTCACCTACCCATGTATTGCCGTCTGTCACCTCAGACATCATATCTTGGCTTGACTGGGTGTTTGCTCAGTTCTTCCTTCATTACTTTGATATCTTTTAGATGGAGAATCATCTCTGCTAAGTTCTTATCATTAAGAATTGATCGCAGGGAACAAAAAATCGTATTGCTATATTTCGGGGACGTTATCCCGTCTTCAGGCGAGATGTCACATAATCTTGTACGTCTGTATTTATACCATAAACTATCAATGTGTTATATCACAGACATTGATTGTTTGTGGTATAACACATTGATTGCGTATGGTATAAGACATTGATTGTTTGTGGTATAACACACTGATTGTTTGTGGTATAAGACATTGATTGTTTGTGGTGTAACACATTGGTTGTTTTTTGTATAACACATTGGTCGTTTGTGGTATAACATTGACTGTTTGTGGTATAACACATTGGTTGTTTTTGGTATAACACATTGATTGTTTGTGGTATAACATTGACTGTTTGTGGTATAACACATTATTTGTGGTATAACACATTGTTTGTGGTATAACACATTGGTTGTTTTTGGTATAACACATTGATTGTTTGTGGTATAACATTGACTGTTTGTGGTATAACAGATTGTTTGTGGTATAACACGGTTTTTGGTATAACACATTGATTGTGGTATAACACCTTGTCTGTGGTATAACACATTGTTTGTGCTATAACACATTGTTTGTGCTATAACACATTGTTTTTGGTATAACACATTGATTGTGGTATAACACTTTGTTTATGGTATGACATTGATTGTTTGTGGTATAACACATTGATTGTTTGTGGTATAACACTGATTGTTTGTGGTATAGCACATTTTGGTATAACACATTGATTGTTTGTGGTATAACACATTGTTTATGGTATAACACATTGATTGTTTGTGGTATAACACATTGTTTGTGGTATAGCACATTTTGGTATAACACATTGATTGTTTGTGGTATAACACATTGTTTATGGTATAACACATTGATTGTTTGTGGTATAACACATTGTTTGTGGTATAACACATTGATTGTTTGTGGTATAACACGTTGTTTGTGGTGTAACACATTGATTGTGGTATAACACATTAATTGTCGTATAACACATTGATTGTGGTATAACACTGTTTGTGGTATAGCACATTGTGGTGTAACACATTGATTGTGGTATAACACTGATTGTTTGTGTTATAGCACATTGTGGTATAACACATTGATTGTGTATGGTATAACAAATTGATTGTTTGATATTACACATTGATTATTTGGTACAACACATTGTTCGTGGTATAACCCATTGATTGTGGTATAACACATTGATTGTTTGTGGTATAACACATTGATTGTTTGATATAACACATTGTTTGTGGATAACACATTGTTCTATAACAAATTGATCGTTTGATATAACACATTGATTGTTTGGTATAACACATTGTGGTGTAACACATTGTTTGTGGTATAACACATTGATTGTGGTATAACACATTGATTGTTTGTGGTATAACACTGATTGTGGTATAACACATTGATTGTTTATGGTATAACACATTGATTGTTTGATATAACACATTGTGGTATAACACACTGTTCTATAACACATTGTTTGTGGTATAGAACATTGATTGTTTATGGTATAACATATTGATTGTTTATGGTATAACATATTGATTGTTTTTGGTATAACATATTGATTGTTTTTGGTATAACACACTGATTGTGGTATAACACATTTATTGTTTAACACATTGATTGTTTGTGGTATAACACATTGATTGTTTATGGTATAACAAATTGATTGTTTGATATAACACATTGATTGGTATAACACATTGTTTTTGGCATAACACATTGTTGTATAAAACATTGATTGTGGTGTAACACATTGATTGTTTGTGGTATAACACATTCATTGTTTGTGGTATAACACTGTTTGTGGTATAACACATTGTTTATGGTATAACACATTGATTGTTTGATATAACACATTGATTGTGGATAACACATTGTTCTATAACAAATTGATCGTTTGATATAACACATTGATTGTTTGGTATAACACATTGTTTGTGGTGTAACACATTGTTTGTGGTATAACACATTGATTGTGGTATAACACATTTATTGTTTGTGGTATAACACTGATTGTTTGTGGTATAACACATTGATTGTTTATGGTATAACACATTGATTGTTTGATATAACACATTGATTGTTTGTGGTATAACACATTGATTGTTTATGGTATAACACATTGATTGTTTGATATAACACATTGTTTGTGGTATAACACATTGTTCTATAACACATTGTTTGTGGTATAGCACATTGATTGTTTATGGTATAACATATTGATTGTTTTTGGTATAACATATTGATTGTTTTTGGTATAACACACTGATTGCGGTATAACACATTGATTGTTTGTGGTATAGCACATTGTGGTATAACACATTGATTGTTTATGGTATAACAAATTGATTGTTTGATAAAACACATTGTTGTATAAAACATTGATTGTGGTATAACACATTAATTGTTTGTGGTATAACACATTGTTTGTGGTATAACACATTGATTGCTTGTGGTTGGCTCCGCTGTTTGCAGCTGTTTATCTGAAGTGTTCCCGGTAGGATTCTTGTATACAGTCACGTGTGTGGCGGGATCAAGTCCCCGGTCAGTGATGATATTGTTACCAAGGCTCGGTCACCAAGGCTGAGGAGGCAGCTGCTCGGGTCCCTTCTTATAGGTTCTTGTGGTCTTGCATCTGGTGACTTGTGGACTACGGTCGTGGTGTGAGCGTTGTGGACTACGGTCGTGGTGTGAACGGGTAATGGTTTCATCTAACTAACTAACACGTCAACATCATTTCGAAGTCTTCAGGAACTCAGGAATTATAGGAGAATGTCCAACGTACGTACAACTCCGCTGCTTCACATGCTCTCCTAACCTTAGAATCCAAAGCTCACACATTCTTCCTGTGTTCTCTGATGTGGGTGTCTGGGAAGGCTGCTGATATTGCGTTTTACTCGGTCAGAACACCACTGGTGAAAGGAATTTAGTTTGTTTTGTGTAATTAAAGTCCTTGTACAAGGGCATGTATGAAGGATGTTATATTTTTTTTCGATAATTTTCCCATTCGTGACAGTTGTGATGGATAAGCCCCTGTTGCCATCTGTAGCAAAATTTCCGGATCCTTTATCATATCGGGCAGGGTAGCCAGGGTCATCCCCTCTGGCGGTTCCCCTGTGTCTTCGTCTGATCCCGTATGAGAGTCGATTGTAATGGTGTTGATCGTGACCGTTCGAGGTATGTGTTGGACTGCGCACGGCTCGTTTATGACTGTGGCAGGAGCGGGTTAGGCAACGTCTGTCCTGTAGCGATGAGTGCAACATTCCAGGGTGTCAGGGTCAACATCATTCTCGCCTTGAAGCAACTTATGGCTTCCTTTAAGCAAGTTCAGACATATTTCGTAGGGTCCCGCGTATGATTTGCCGGTCCTGCTTAACATGCAAAGTCCCGAGAGACTTTGGGCTTGAAGTAATTTCCTTGTGGTTTATACGTTCCTCATTTTCCAGCTGTCTGTGATGATGTCTTCCTCGCCCCCTCACTTCACCATGACATCATTTTCCCTAGTATTTTTTCCTCCTCTTTCCACATGTGGTTCACTTCCCATAGCTGGGTCGCTGTGTTAACTTTCCGTGGTAGTATTTATCTCGTGTGTAATCTGCGTGTGTGTTTATGTTCCGCCCACTGTCTTCCACCGCAGTAAGTGTGTGGAAGTTATGTGGTGTTTTTGTTTCCATTTGTGGTAGAGGGATGGGAATACCTTATGATATTCTCGTTGTTGCGTAGGGGAGTGTTCTCTACCGAACATGCTCAGACGACATGAGCTTGACCAAGTAGGTTTTAGTGTTCTGATTTCCTGGCGTTCATATCTACGCCCGGGAAATGCCATGGCTGCTGGCGTATCAACTGTGCCTTGAAGTTGCCCTATAGAGCTTGTTGTACATACATCCGTCACAAAAAGATTTCCAACAGAAAATCTTCCCCAAGTGATATAATGTAAGTTCTGAGGCTACTCTCCTGCCGGCAAGTGTGTGGTAGAGGCGTGGTGTAAGGGGAGGAGGAGGAGCCTCCTGCGTTATGACCTGGTCTCCGTCTGTACTGAGCAGGAGTTGAGGATCCATGATGCACGACTGTTACGGACACGACCAACTCAGGATATAGGAGTCCTTCAGGAACACGGGGCAACACGACCACACCTGCGTACAGTATTGCTACAGGTACACAGGTCAGGACGACCTCCCTGTTATACACGTCTGGTACAGGTACACAGGTCAGGACGACCTCCCATTTATACAGGTCTGGTACAGGTACACAGGTCAGGACGACCTCCCAGTTATAAAGGTCTGGTAAAGGTACACATGGTAGGACAACCACTACTATACAAGGCTGCTGCAGGTACACATAATAGGACGAGAACATTACTGTACAGGGCTGGCACAGGTATACAGATTAGGGTGACCCCTCTGCATACAGCATACAGTGCTGTACACAGGTCAGGAGGAGGGTATTGTACAAGGCAGGTACACAGGTTAAGAGGAGGGCAATGTACAAAACAGGTACACAGGTCATGAGGAGGGCAGGTTTACAGGTCAGGAGGAGGGCAGTGTACAGAGGGAGGGAGGCGCCACACAGGATGGCGGAGGGAGGAGGGTGATGGTGTTGGGTGGTGATTGGAAGGACGGAAACTGTGTCGCCTCAGGCTGTGGCCTGTACATGACTCATCCTTATTGTTGTCTGGGGCCACCGGGACCCGCTGCGCCGCCGCTACTTGATGTTCCGCTTCTACATGTGTGCCGCCGCCATTTGATGTTCCGCTCCTTCATGTGCGCCGCCGTTACTTGATGTTCCGCTTCTACATGTGCGCCGCCGCTGCTTGATGTTCCGCTTCTACATGTGCGCCGCCGCTACTTGATGTTCCGCTTCTACATGTGTACCGCCGCCATTTGATGTTCCGCTCCTTCATGTGCGCCGCCGTTACTTGATGTTCCGCTTCTACATGTGCGCCGCCGCTGCTTGATGTTCCGCTTCTACATGTGCGCCGCCGCTACTTGATGTTCCGCTTCTACATGTGCGCCGCCGCCATTTGATGTTCCGCTCCTTCATGTGCGCCGCCGCTACTTGATGTTCCGCTTCTACATGTGCGCCGCCGCTACTTGATGTTTCTCTTCTACATGTGCGCCGCCGCTACTTGATGTTCCGCTCATACATGTGCGCCGCCGCTACTTGATGTTCTGTTCAAACATGTGCGCCGCCGCTACTTGATGTTCCGCTCAAATATGTGCGCCGCCGCTCCTAGCTGTGTCACTACTCTATGCTGCACAGCCTCTACTAGTTGTTCCACCGCTATAGGCTGTGGCTCTGCTATATGCTGTGCCGCCGCTACTTGTTGCGCCTTAAGGCCTGTCTACACGAGCGGGCCTGATCGGTGGGTTTGCCCGTTAACGGGCAAATTCTGGCGGGCCTGCCCGTGAATGTTGTCCACACGACCGAAGTGATGAACAGCCGGGCCTGCCCGACGATGTTGCCAGTAGCGGATGGAGTGCGGTACGAGAACCATGGTGCCTAGCATTGTCAAGAAAAAGATTTTGTGCTCTATGATAATAGCTTTGTGTCTCAAGAAGAAAAAGAAAAGGATATGGTGTAAAGATTGGTTAAAGAAAAGAAGTATGTTTGGAAGCACTGCAACAATACTTCATGAACTACAAAGTAGTGAGGAACACGACTTCAGAAATTACCTGAGGATGAGTGTAAGCACTTTTTACATCTTGTTATCAAAGGTGGAGCCATACATAGTGAAGAAAGACACAGTTACGAGAAACAGCATCACAGCAGAAGCTCGTCTGGAAGCTACTCTGCGATTTTTAGCAAGTGAGTCTACTTATTCGGAGTTGCAGTACAGTACACGCATATCAAAGCAAAGCTTGTCCCGCATAATACCAGAAACATGTAGGGCCATATACGAGGTGCTGAAGGCTGACTACTTACAGGTAAGTGAATCTGTTATAAACATGTTACGTATGAATAATGTGACATTGTGATATAAGTAACTATACCTATATAATGGGCTGCCATCGTTAAATGTTCACTGTGCTACTATGCCGTGGGATGTGGGATGAAGGCCCGCTGTGGGTTGACGATATTATCTTGCGTCTGGCTGGGTAGAAACTCCAGCTACCGGGCACCAGCTCAGTGATTTCGCTGGGCGGGCTTTCGGGCAATTTGATCGTTTGCCCGTCAAATATGGCTCGTGTAGACAGGCTTTTAGATACTAAACATGCCTCTGTGATCAGGTGTGCCAGCGTTGCTGTAAGTACCAACGCAGCATGTTATGCCACAGCTGCAGAACCTTACCGTGGTTTGGTAGGTCTTCTACCCCCACAGTTCGGTCTGGGACAGATCTGTCGTGTTGGCGTTGTTTCTCTGCTCAGCCAGGATGTGGGTTCCAGGCTGTCTCCCGTAGGCCCGCGATTGGATTTGAGCCGTTGTCGATAACGGCTGCTTTATATTGCAGCTCATTCTGTGAGTGGTGGCGCTAAGAAATTATGACGTTCACAGTGGCCAGATATTTATAGATTGTTATAAAGTTTATTTATGCAAACTGAGTCTTTCCATATGGCTAATTGTCTGCTTGGTGTAAGATGTGGGTACTGTCTGAGTTTCAGGTACGTTACTGTTAAGATGTGCCATTTTTGGCGGGGTTTGTTTGGACCTATCCCTGAAAAGATCAATGTTGTCACAGTTTGAGACTGTTGTGTGTTCATATCTCTGGCGGCAGTCTTTTTCACGCAGGATGACCTAAACTTAAATACAGAGTGCGAGGTGGGGCGGCACCCTTGAAATGTAGTGATGATTATTTTCTCAAACTCGAATTCGAATGCCCCTCTTATTAAGCCACTCGACTGCTTCTGAGCACTGCTTACAAGGCTTTAGTTCGTCTGGAGTGTGTTTCTTTTGTAGCTTAAAAGAATTCATACTGTAGTTTGCCTTCTCATTTTTGTGACCGATATGCAACACTGTGCTTATGGATTTAAACGTGCCGTGTGTGTTGCAGCTTTATTTCCCGGGTTAGTAACAACCGGGTATTTTCATATATTGCAAGGCAACCCATTATCAATGTCATTGGCATATGTTGGAAAGAGAAGCGATCCCTAATCCCCGTGGCACACCATTTGTTACGTCTAACTGAGGCTTGGCAGTTATTTACGTCGGGGCATCTTTTAAGGAATGTTCGCTATCGGGGTAAATTGTCAGAGTGGCCCATTTATGTGCATGGAGGTAAATGATAACAATCATGATGATGGCAAGCTCACAAGGAATATTACAATCCGCAAAAAGGGCTTCAAAGGGCATGGTTTTGTGGGGCAAAAATGGCTCTTTGCTCTTGAGTAGTGGGGTTAGAGGAAAGGCTTACCAGGGAAATTGTCCCATTACTGTGTTAAAAGTCGCCTTGATGTACGCCCAGTTAACCAATTTTCTAACCACCAAAGTACACCCTTATCTGTTACCCCTGTGACAACTTCTGATAGTAATCTTTGACGCTGGACTTTACGTAATACATTATGAAAGTTCAAGTGTTTAACATCATCAGCTTTGTTTTTATCATACATGTTCATTATCGAACAGAAAGCTGTGCTAATTGTTGATAAAGTGATCTAAATTATTTACAATCTTGTCATCTGTTACGGAGGTTAAGCTAATTAAGCGATAATTTTTGGGTAGGGTCTTATTACCTTTTTTATAAAGACATAGTTCAGAGCACATGTTCTTCTGTAGACTGGAATACGTTTATGTGTGTTGACCTGGTCGTATAGAGACCGATAAATTGCTGTGCTGAAAAATGCCCCAAGACACTGTACCATGTACATTGACTCAAGAGTTACTGGTAGAGTTAGTGTGTTGCTGTTGAATTCAGCCGAGTATAAATTCCGTAACTGTTGTGTGCGAACCAATTTGGGATGTGTTGGGAAACTGGTGGTGGCGGGGACGGTGAGGGGCGGCTGACGACCCGGTAGGAGGAGCCGTTGACCCGGGTCTCTACTCCTCCAGTCCTCACTGCTCCGCCATGTGCTCTTCCTATGGTACTCACGGTCGCTTCCTTTCGTGTCTTCCCGTGCGGTAGCATGCGTGGCCACGGTGAGTGTGGCAAAAGATGCACCGACCCACGCAGAACCAGATGTAGGCATGGAACTGAGAATACAAAGGAGTGTGGAGAGTGGTTGGCAAGGGTAGTAATAAGCAGCAGTGTGGCGGCGTACACCGCCGTGACACCTGCCATCAGCCAGCCCCACGCACGGTAGGGAGGCGGCCTGCTCATTGGTTGGACCAGTGAGCATGACGTCACTTCCCGCCTCCGATTCCCTAACCAAAAACTTCGTTGGAGCACTTCTCTGGTGGCTTTAGTCGATATATGTTGGCGGTGAGAGTGTCAGTGTTACACATTTTCTCAGGTATTTGGGAGTGAGGTGCCTAAGCCTGGAGTAGTATGGTCGTACTGTCGAGGTTGTACTGCATTAGATTTCCTGATACCTTGATGTGATATTCGGGGCCAGATGTCGGGAGCTCTCCACCCTCATTACTAATTAGAAATTACGTGACTGATTATCAAACCGAAGAATTTTTTTTATGTAATGAATGAAAAAAAAAACGATATTTTTTGACATCGTGTAAGGTTGTAGTGATTTGGCATCTTTCTGACGGTTCGAACCATCAGCACCCAGCTACAGTATTACACACTGCTGCACCACTCCTGCACCCAACCATTTTTTTTTTCGTAAAGAAGTTAAGCTAATTTACATTGCAGCCCTTCATGTTTCAGAAGAAAGCAGATCTTGAACAGATTTGTCCTAAACATGTCATCACGGCTGACGAAACGTTCTTACGTAAGTTAAAGTAAAGTTTAATAAAACAGATTTTAGGCTTGCCCAGGTCCTGAGCATTTCCTTGCTCATGCATAGAATAAAGCACAAAATGTCACAGAAATATGAAACTTGAGATGGATGTTTGTACTTGATCGTGTGGTACGAGCTGTACTGCAGTTGGTGCAGCGTAGCCCTAAGACAAGGCTGTGCATATTATTAGTTTGTTTTGCTTTTTCCAGAAGAAGGAACAGAGAAGGGGGCCAAGTGAGGATGTTCCCTCTGAGGCTCAGTCCTCTGTTCTTAACGCTACCTCGCTAACGCAGGAAATGGCGAATATGTATGGGGAGTATATATTTTTTTTTTTTTTTTTTTGTACTTTGTCGCTGTCTCCCGCGTTTGCGAGGTAGCGCAAGGAAACAGACGAAAGAAATGGCCCAACATACACATGTACATACACACGTCCACACACGCAAATATACATATCTGCACAGCTTTCCTTGGTTTACCCCGGACGCTTCACATGCCCCGACTCAGTCCACTGACAGCACGTCAACCCCTGTATACCACATCGCTCCAATTCACTCTATTCCTTGCCCTCCTTTCACCCTCCTGCATGTTCAGGCCCCGATCACACAAAATCCTTTTCACTCCATCTTTCCACCTCCAATTTGGTCTCCCTCTTCTCCTCGTTCCCTCCACCTCCGACACATATATCCTCTTGGTCAATCTTTCCTCACTCATTCTCTCCATGTGCCCAAACCATTTCAAAACACCCTCTTCTGCTCTCTCAACCACGCTCTTTTTATTTCCACACATCTCTCTTACCCTTACGTTACTTACTCGATCAAACCACCTCACACCACACATTGTCCTCAAACATCTCATTTCCAGCACATCCATCCTCCTGCGCACAACTCTATCCATAGCCCACGCCTCGCAACCATACAACATTGTTGGAACTACTATTCCTTCAAACATACCCATTTTTGCTTTCCGAGATAATGTTCTCGACTTCCACACATTTTTCAAGGCTCCCAAAATTTTCGCCCCCTCCCCCACCCTATGATCCACTTCCGCTTCCATGGTTCCATCCGCTGACAGATCCACTCCCAGATATCTAAAACACTTCACTTCCTCCAGTTTTTCTCCATTCAAACTCACCTCCCAATTGACTTGACCCTCAACCCTACTGTACCTAATAACCTTGCTCTTATTCACATTTACTCTTAACTTTCTTCTTTCACACACTTTACCAAACTCCGTCACCAGCTTCTGCAGTTTCTCACATGAATCCGCCAACAGCGCTGTATCATCAGCGAACAACAACTGACTCACTTCCCAAGCTCTCTCATCCCCAACAGACTTCATACTTGCCCCTCTTTCCAAGACTCTTGCATTTACCTCCCTAACAACCCCATCCATAAACAAATTAAACAACCATGGAGACATCACACACCCCTGCCGCAAACCTACATTCACTGAGAACCAATCACTTTCCTCTCTTCCTACACGTACACATGCCTTACATCCTCGATAAAAACTTTTCACTGCTTCTAACAACTTGCCTCCCACACCATATATTCTTAATACCTTCCACAGAGCATCTCTATCAACTCTATCATATGCCTTCTCCAGATCCATAAATGCTACATACAAATCCATTTGCTTTTCTAAGTATTTCTCACATACATTCTTCAAAGCAAACACCTGATCCACACATCCTCTACCACTTCTGAAACCACACTGCTCTTCCCCAATCTGATGCTCTGTACATGCCTTCACCCTCTCAATCAATACCCTCCCATATAATTTACCAGGAATACTCAACAAACTTATACCTCTGTAATTTGAGCACTCACTCTTATCCCCTTTGCCTTTGTACAATGGCACTATGCACGCATTCCGCCAATCCTCAGGCACCTCACCATGAGTCATACATACATTAAATAACCTTACCAACCAGTCAACAATACAGTCACCCCCTTTTTTAATAAATTCCACTGCAATACCATCCAAACCTGCTGCCTTGCCGGCTTTCATCTTCCGCAAAGCTTTTACTACCTCTTCTCTGTTTACCAAATCATTTTCCCTAACCCTCTCATATATATATATATATATATATATATATATATATATATATATATATATATATATATATATATATATATATATATATATATATTGTTACGAACACGTGTGTTTGTGTCCACGTGGTTCGTATATGTGTCTTGGTGTATCTCTGTGTATGGCGTGTCTTGGTGTAGGGAGCGGCTGCTATCGGCCAGGATCTCACCTTTCCCTGACCGTGTTGATTGCCTTAGTAATTATGTCTTGACCCAGACCTTGACCAGTCCTCTAGCACCCAAACGTCAGGTCGACGGCGTCAGGTCCAAGCTTGGGAACTGCTACGGTGTGTCGTCACGTGCATTCGCTGCTGTCGTGGACAGAGGAACGAAGGATTTTGGATGCACGCCACATACGTAGGCCAGACCTTAGGCCTCCTTCAGCCAATCACGTCAAGGAGAGGGCGTGACAACCAATCTCTTGACCTATCAAGGGCAATTGTGTCATTGTGACCTATAGTAGAACTAGGTGGCGGGTCGAGGCGTGGCCAGCTGTTCCTGCCTTGCTGGTCATTCAGATAAAAGCTCAGATGATCCTCTGAGACTTTGATTCCTTCACCAGTCTCGCGCCCAGCAAGGTAATGTAGGCTTTCCCTGTCTCGAACCTCGTAGCCACCGCTGCCCTAGGTTGTAAGATGTTACTGTGTCAAGTCAAGCTTAACTAAGTGTAACGATATGTTTATTGTGTCACGTCAGGTTAGCTAAGTGTACCGATTATGTTACTGTGTCACGTCAGAATCTAACTAAATGTAATGCTATTGAACAAAGTGTCAACGGAAAGAGATCTGGTTTGAAATCTTATCTGGAATGTTAACTCGTGTTCAATGTCAAACTCATGTTCAGTGTTAACGTAAATGATTCGTGCCTGATTTATGTATTCACCTTGTACATTTGAATCCATTTCATTATAAGTAATTCTAACCTTGGTGTTTGTTTTAACCCCTTACGTTAAGATTGCGTTATCCTGAGTTGTGCTATATTACAGATCTACCGTCCTTGCAAAGACGAGGACTAGTATAGTATTTGTAACATATATGTGTTACTGGCGACCTTGCTACAATAAGTACTGAGTTCGTAACAATATATATATATATATATATATATATATATATATATATATATATATATATATATATATATATATATATATATATATATATATATAGCACTACTCCTGAAACAGGAGTTGTGGGAGTATGTGATAGAATGTAAGAAAGTAAATTCTAGATAAATATGGGTAAAACTGAAAGTTGATGGAGAGAGATGGGTGATTATTGGTGCATATGCACCTGGGCATGAGAAGAAAGATCATGAGAGGCAAGTGTTTTGGGAGCAGCTGAATGAGTGTGTTAGTGGTTTTGATGCACAAGACCGGATTATAGTGATGGGTGATTTGAATGCAGAGGTGAGTAATGTGGCAGTTGAGGGAATGATTGGTATTCATGGGGTGTTCAGTGTTGTAAATGGAAATGGTGAAGAGCTTGTACATTTATGTCCTGAAAAAGGACTAGTGATTGGGAATACCGGGTTTACAAAGCGAGATATACATAAGTATACCTATGTAAGTAGGAGAGATGGCCAGAGAGCGTTATTGGATTACGTGTTAATTGATAGGCGCGCGAAAGAGAGACTTTTGGATGTTAATGTGGTGAGAGGTGCAACTAGAGGGATGTCTAATCATTATCTTGTGGAGGCGAAGGTGAAGATTTGTATGGGTTTTCAGAAAAGAAGAGAGAATGTTAGGGTGAAGAGGGTGGTGAGAGTAAATGAGCTTGGGAAGGAGACTTGTGTGAGGAAGTACCAGGAGAGACAGAGTACAGAATGGAAAAAGGTGAGAACAAAGAAGGTAAGGGGAGTGGGGGAGGAATGGGACGTATTTAGGGAATCAGTTATGGATTGCGCAAAAGATGCTTGTGGCATGAGAAGCGTGGGAGGTGGGTTGATTAGAAAGGGTAGTGAGTGGTGGGATGAAGAAGTAAGATTATTAGTGAAAGAGAAGAGAGAGTCATTTCGACGATTTTTGCAGGGAAAAAATGCAAATGAGTAGGAACTGTATAAAAGAAAGAGGCAGGAGGTCAAGAGAAAGGTGCAAGAGGTGAAAAAGAGGGCAAATGAGAGAGTATCATTAAATTTTAGGGAGAATAAAAAGATGTTCTGGAAGGAGGTAAAGTGCGTAATACAAGGGAGCAAATGGGAACTTCAGTGAAGGGGGCTAATGGGGAGGTGATAACAAGTAGTGGTGATGTGAGAAGGGGATGGAGTGAGTATTTTGAAAGTTTGTTGAATGTGTTTGATGATAGAGTGGCAGATATAGGGTGTTTTGGTCGAGGTGGTGTGCAAAGTGAGAGGGTTAGGGAAAATGATTTGGTAAACAGAGAAGAGGTAGTAAAAGCTTTGCGGAAGATGAAAGCCGGCAAGGCAGCAGGTTTGGATGGTATTGCAGTGGAATTAATAAATTCCAAGGGTGACTGTATTGTTGACTGTTTGGTAAGGTTATTTAATGTATGTATGATTCATGGTGAGGTGCCTGAGGATTGGCGGAATGCGTGCATAGTGCCATTGTACAAAGGCAAAGGGGATAAGAGTGAGTGCTCAAATTACAGAGGTATAAATTTGATGAGTATTCCTGGTAAATTATATGCGAGGGTATTGATTGAAAGGGTGAAGGCATGTACAGAACATCAGATTGGGGAAGAGCAGTGTGGTTTCAGAAGTGGTAGAGGATATGTGGGTCAGGTGATTGAAGAATGTATGTGAGAAATACTTAGAAAGGCAAATGGATTTGTATGTAGCATTTATGGATCTGGAGACGGCATATGATAGAGTTGATAGAGATGCTTTGTGGAAGGTATTAAGAATATATGGTGTGGGAGGCAAGTTTTTAGAAGCAGTGAAAAGTTTTTATCGAGGATGTAAGGTATGTGTACGTGTAGGAAGAGAGGAAAGTGATTGGTTCTCAGTCAATCAACAACAGGGGTGTGTGATGTCTCCATGGTTGTTTAATTTGTTTATGGATGGGGTTGTTAGGGAGGTGAATGCAAGAGTTTTGGAAAGAGGGGCAAGTATGAATTCTGTTGTGGATGAGAGAGCTTGGGTAGTGAGTCAGTTGTTGTTCGCTGATGATACAGCGCTGGTGGCTGATTCATGTGAGAAACTGCAGAAGCTGGTGACTGAGTTTGTTAAAGTGTGTGAAAGAAGAAAGCTGAGAGTAAATGTGAATAAGAGCAAGGTTATTAGGTAGGGTTGAGTGTCAGGTCAATTGGGAGGTAGGTTTGAATGGAGAGAAACTGGAGGAAGTGAAGTGTTTTAGATATCTGGGAGTGGATTTGGCAGCAGATGGAACTATGGAAGCGGAAGTGAATCATAGGGTGGGGGAGGGGGGCGAAAGTTCTGGGAGCGTTGAAGAATGTGTGGAAGTCGAGAACATTATCTCGGAAAGCAAAAATGGGTATGTTTGAAGGAATAGTGGTTCCAACAATGTTGTATGGTTGAGAGGCGTGGGCTATGGATAGAGTTGTGCGGAGGAGGGTGGATGTGCTGGAAGTGATATTTTTGAGAATATGTGGTGTGAGGTGGTTTGAGCGAGTAGGTAATAATAGGGTAAGAGAGATGTGTGGTAATAAAAAGAGTGTGGTTGAGAGAGCAGAAGAGGGTGTTTTGAAATGGTTTGGTCACCTGGAGAGAATGAGTCAGGAAAGATTGACCAAGAAGATATATGTGTCAGAGGTGGAGGGAACGAGAAGAGGGAGACCAAATTGGCGGTGGAAAGATGGAGTGAAAAAGATTTTGAGTGATCGGGGCCTGAACATGCAGGAGGGTGAAAGGCGTGCAAGGAATAGAGTGAATTGGAACGATGTAGTATACCGGGGTCGACATACTGTCAATGGATTGAACCAGGGCATGTGCAGCGTCTGGGGTAAACCATGGAAAGTTGTGTGGGGCCTGGATGTGGAAAGGGAGCTGTGGTTTCGATGCATTATTACATGACGCTAGAGACTGAGTGTGAACGAATGGGGCCTTTGTTGTCTTTTCTAGCGCTACCTCGCACACATGAGGGGGTTATTAGTTCACGTGTGGCGAGGTGGCGATGGGAATGGATAAAGGCAGACAGTATGAATTATGTACATGTGTATATATGTATATGTCTGTGTGTGTATGTATATATATATGTATACGTTGAGATGTATAGGTATGTATATTTGCGTGTGTGGACGTGTATGTATATACATGTGTATGTGGGTGGGTTGGGCCATTCTTTCGTCTGTTTCCTTGCGCTACCTCGCTAACACGGGAGACAGCGACAAAGCAAAAATATATATATATGTATATATATTTGTAATATTGCTCAACTCAGGATAACGCTATCTTAACGTTATAGGATTAAAACAAAAACCAAGGTTAGAATTACTTATAATGAAAAGAATTCAAATGTACAAGGTGAACACATAAATCAGGCACGAATCATTTACGTTAACACTGAACATGAGTTTAACATTGAACATGAGTTGACATTCCAGATGAGATTTCAAACCAGGAGATCTCTTTCCTTTGACACTTTGTTCGATAGCATTACATTTAGTTAGCCCTGACGTGACACAGTAAACATCATCGTTGCACTTAGCTAAACCTTACGTGACACAGTAAACATCTTACAACCTAGGGCAGCGGTGGCTACGGGGTTCGAGACAGGGAAAGCTTACATTACCTTGCTGGGCTCGGGACTGCTGAAGGAATCAAGTCTCAGACGATCGTCTGAGCCTTTTATCTGAGGGGCCAGCAAGGCAGGGACAGCTATCCACGCCTCGACCCGCCACCTGGTTCTGCTATAGGCCAGAATGACACAATTGCCCTTGATAGGTCAAGAGACTGATTGTCACGCCCTCTTCTCGACATGATTGGCTGAAGGAGGCCTAAGGTCCGGCCTACGTATGTGGCGTGCATTCAAAATCCTTTCTTCCTTTGTCCACGACGGCAGCGAACGCACGGGGTGACATACCCGCAGCCGATCCCACGCCGTTGACCTGACGCCGTCGACCTGACGTTTGGGTGCTAGAGGACTGGTCAAGATCTGGTTCAAAACATAATTACTAAGGCAATTAACACGGTCAGGGAGGTGAGATCCGAGCCGATAGCAACCGCTCCATACACCAAGGTACGCCATACACCAAGACACATATACGAACATGTGTACACACACACACGTGTTCGTAACAATATATATATATATATATATATATATATATATATATATATATATATATATATATATATATATATATATATATATATATATAAAGCGAAACTCTTCCAACATAAATATGTTTTATTCCATCAGCTGTTTACAAGTCTTCCACCACCACCTCAGAATTTTTTTATACCTAAATTTTTTTTTTTTTCCTTTCTTGTGGCCTTCGTGGAAGAGCACTTCAGTTCGTGGCCGGTTCCGGCCTTAAACAAACAAAAGTGCACCACTCGGGGAAAGATGGCTGGTAGTGTTGATAGCTTATGAATATATAACCAAAGAGATCCAGAATTACTCGTGAAATATTGGTGTCGATACACAGATCAACACTGAAATATGTTTGTCAGAAATGGCGCACCGACTGCAATCCTTCGCACATTTGAGTATCTGGACCCTGCCACGGAGGGTGGTCAGGGATGACGGGTCCCAGACTAATACGTTTTACTGAGCTCAAGCCTCATAATATTCTACATAACATGAGTGTTGTAAGCAGAACGTTGCCCTACAGCAGTGCAGGACAGAGCGCACCTTCATCATACGCACATACCTTAACCCAGCTCAGTCAAATTTACTTCATGAGTGACAATAGACTTAATTAAACAACTTTGTGGCAATTTATATCATAATTATCTGTGTCTTTGTGATCTCTGTAATCGTATTGCACTATGGCTCACAGGATGAGCATGGTCGCTGTGAGATGTGAGAAGGAGATGGAGTGAGTATTTTGAAGGTTTGTTGAATGTGTTTGATGATAGAGTGGCAGATATAGGGTGTTTTGGTCGGGGTGGTGTGCAAAGTGAGAGGGTTGGGGAAAATGATTTGGTAAACAGAGAAGAGGTAGTAAAAGCTTTGCGGAAGATGAAAGCCGGCAAGGCAGCAGGTTTGGATGGTATTGCAGTGGAATTTATTAAAAAAGGGGGTGACTGTATTGTTGACTGGTTGGTAAGGTTATTTAATGTATGTATGACTCATGGTGAGGTGCCTGAGGATTGGCGGAATGCGTGCATAGTGCCATTGTACAAAGGCAAAGGGGATAAGAGTGAGTGCTCAAATTACAGAGCATTTGTTGAGTATTCCTGGTAAATTATATGGGAGGGTATTGATTGAGAGGGTGAAGGCATGTACAGAGCATCAGATTGGGGAAGAGGAGTGTGGTTTCAGAAGTGGTAGAGGATGTGTGGATCAGGTGTTTGCTTTGAAGAATGTATGTGAGAAATACTTAGAAAAGCAAATGGATTTGTATGTAGCATTTATGGATCTGGAGAAGGCATATGATAGAGTTGATAGAGATGCTCTGTGGAAGGTATTAAGAATATATGGTGTGGGAGGCAAGTTGTTAGAAGCAGTGAAAAGTTTTTATCGAGGATGTAAGGCATGTGTACGTGTAGGAAGAGAGGAAAGTGATTGGTTCTCAGTGAATGTAGGTTTGCGGCAGGGGTGTGTGATGTCTCCATGGTTGTTTAATTTGTTTATGGATGGGGTTGTTAGGGAGGTGAATGCAAGAGGTTTGGAAAGAGGGGCAAGTATGTAGTCTGTTGGGGATGAGAGAGCTTGGGAAGTGAGTCAGTTGTTGTTCGCTGATGATACAGCGCTGGTGGCTGATTCATGTGAGAAACTGCAGAAGCTGGTGACTAAGTTTGGTAAAGTGTGTGAAAGAAGAAAGTTAAGAGTAAATGTGAATAAGAGCAAGGTTATTAGGTACAGTAGGGTTGAGGGTCAAGTCAATTGGGAGGTGAGTTTGAATGGAGAAAAACTGGAGGAAGTGAAGTGTTTTAGATATCTGGGAGTGGATCTGGCAGCGGATGGAACCATGGAAGCGGAAGTGGATCATAGGGTGGGGGAGGGGGCGAAAATTCTGGGAGCCTTGAAGAATGTGTGGAAGTCGAGAACATTATCTCGGTAAGCAAAAATGGGTATGTTTGAAGGAATAGTGGTTCCAACAATGTTGTATGGTTGCGAGGCGTGGGCTATAGATAGAGTTGTGAGCAGGAGGATGGATGTGCTGGAAATGAGATGTTTGAGGACAATGTGTGGTGTGAGGTGGTTTGATCGAGTAAGTAACGTAAGGGTAAGAGAGATGTGTGGAAATAAAAAGAGCGTGGTTGAGAGAGCAGAAGAGGGTGTTTTGAAATGGTTTGGGCACATGGAGAGAATGAGTGAGGAAAGATTGACCAAGAGGATATATGTGTCGGAGGTGGAGGGAACGAGGAGAAGAGGGAGACCAGATTGGAGGTGGAAAGATGGAGTGAAAAAGATTTTGTGTGATCGGGGCCTGAACATGCAGGAGGGTGAAAGGAGGGCAAGGAATAGAGTGAATTGGATCGATGTGGTATACCGGGGTTGACGCGCTGTCAGTGGATTGAATCAAGGCATGTGAAGCGTCTGGGGTAAGCCATGGAGAGCTGTGTAGGTATGTATATTTTGCGTGTGTGGACGTATGTATATACATGTGTGTGGGGGTGGGTTGGGCCATTTCTTTCGTCTGTTTCCTTGCGCTACCTCGTAAACGCGGGAGACAGCGACAAAGCAAAAAAAAAAAAAAAATTATATTTTATTTTGCTTTGTCGCTGTCTCCCGCGTTAGCGAGGTAGCGCAAGGAAACAGACGAAAGAATGGCCCAACCCACCCACATACACATGCATATACATACACGTCCACACGCAAATATACATACCTATACATCTCAATGTACACGCATATATATATACACACACAGACATGTACATATATACACATGTACATAATTCATACTGTCTGCCTTTATTTATTCTCATCGCCACCTCGCCACACATGGAATAACAACCCCCTCCCCCCTCATGTGTGCGAGGTAGCGCTAGGAAAAGACAACAAAGGCCCCATTCGTTCACACTCAGTCTCTAGCTGTCATGTAATAATGCACCGATCCAGGCCCCACAGACCTTTCCATGGTTTACCCCAGATGCTTCACATGCCCTGGTTCAGTCCATTGACAGCACGTCGACCCCGGTATACCACATCGTTCCAATTCACTCTATTCCTTGCACGCCTTTCACCCTCCTGCATGTTCAGGCCCCGATCACTCAAAATCTTTTTCACTCCATCTTTCCACCTCCAACTTGGTCTCCCACTTCTCGTTCCCTATTCCTCTGACACATATATCTTCTTGGTCAATCTTTCCTCACTCATTCTCTCCATGTGCCCAAACCATTTCAAAACACACTCTTTTGCTCTCTCGACCACACTCTTTTTATTTCCACACATCTCTCTTACCCTTACATTACTTACTCGATCAAACTACCTCACACCACATATTATCCTCAAACATCTCATTTCCAGCACATCCACCCTCCTGCGCACAACTCTATCCATAGCCCACGCCTCGCAACCATACAACATTGTTGGAACCACTATTCCTTCAAACATACCTATTTTTGCTTTCCGAGATAATGTTCTCGACTTTCAAACATTCTTCAGCGCTCCCAGAATTTTCGCTCCCTCCCCCACCGTATGATTCACTTCCGCTTCCATGGTTCCATCCGCTGCCAGATCCACTCCCAGATATCTAAAACACTTTACTTCCTCCAGTTTCTCTCCATTCAAACTTACCTCCCAATTGACTTGACCCTCAACCCTACTGTACCTAATAACCTTGCTCTTATTCACATTTACTCTTAACTTTCTTCTTTCACACACTTTACCAAACTCAGTCACCAGCTTCTGCAGTTTCTCACATGAATCAGCCACCAGCGCTGTATCATCAGCAAACAACAACTGACTCACTTCCCAAGCTCTCTCATCCCCAACAGACTACATACTTGCCCCTCTTTCCAAACCTCTTGCATTCACCTCCCTAACAACCCCATCCATAAACAAATTAAACAAACATGGAGACATCACACACCCCTGCCGCAAACCTACATTCACTGAGAACCAATCACTTTCCTCTCTTCCTACACGTACACATGCCTTACATCCTCGATAAAAACTTTTCACTGCTTCTAACAACTTGCCTCCCACACCATATATTCTTAATACCTTCCACAGAGCATCTCTATCAACTCTATCATATGCCTTCTCCAGATCCATAAATGCTACATACAAATCCATTTGCTTTTCTAAGTATTTCTCACATACATTCTTCAAAGCAAACACCTGATCCACACATCCTCTACCACTTCTGAAACCACACTCCTCTTCCCCAATCTGATGCTCTGTACATGCCTTCACCCTCTCAATCAATACCCTCCCTTATAATTTACCAGGAATACTCAACAAACTTATACCTCTGTAATTTGAGCACTATGCAAGCATTCCGCCAATCCTCAGGCACCTCACCATGAATCATACATACATTAAATAACCTTACCAACCAGTCAACAATACAGTCACCCCCTTTTTTAATAAATTCCACTGCAATACCATCCACACCTGCTGCCTTTCGGGCTTTCATCTTCCGCAAAGCTTTTACTACCAAATCATTTTCCCCAACCCTCCCACTTTGCACACCACCTCGACCAAAACACCCTATATCTGCCACTCTATCATCAAACACATTCAACTAACCTTCAAAATACTCACTCCATCTCCTCACATCACCATTACTTGTTATCACCTCCCCATTAACCCCCTTCACTGAAGTTCCCATTTGCTCCCTTGTCTTACGCACTTTATTTACCTCCTTCCAAAACATCTTTTGATTTTTCCTAAAATTTAATGATACTCTCTCACCCCAACTCTCATTTGCCCTCTTTTTCACCTCTTGCACCTTTCTCTTGACCTCCCGCCTCTTTCTTTTATACATTTCCCACTCATTTGCATTTTTCCCTACAAAAAATCGTCGAAATGCCTCTCTCTTCTCTTTCACTGATAATCTTACTTGTTCATCCCACCACCCTTTCTAATCAACCCACCTCCCACGCTTCTCATGCCACAAGCATCTTTTTCGCAAGCCATCACTGCTTCCCTGAATACATCCCATTCCTCCCCCACTCCCCTTACGTCCTTTGTTCTCACCTTTTTCCATTCTGTACTCAGTCTCTCCTGGTACTTCCTCACACAAGTCTCCTTCCCAAGCTCACTTACTCTCACCACTCTCTTTACCCCAACATTCTCTCTTCTTTTCTGAAAACCCCTACAAATCTTCACCTTCGCTTCCACAAGATAATGATCAGACATCCCTCCAGTTGCACCTCTCAGCACATTAACATCCAAAAGTCTCTCTTTCGCGCGCCTATCAATTAACACGTAATCCAATAACGCTCTCTGGCCATCTCTCCTACTTACATACGTATACTTATGAATATCTCGCTTTTTAAACCAGGTATTCCCAATCACCTGTCCTTTTTCAGCACATAAATCTACAAGCTCTTCACCATTTCCATTTACAACACTGAACACCCCATGTATACCAATTATTCCCTCAACTGCCACATTACTCACCTTTGCATTCAAATCACCCATCACTATAACCCGGTCTTGTGCATCAAAACCACTAACACACTCATTCAGCTGCTCTCAAAACACTTACCTCTCATGATCTTTCTTCTCATGCCCAGGTGCATATGCACCTATAATCACCCATCTCTCTGCATCAACTTTTAGTTTTACCCATATCAATCTAGAATTTACTTTTTTACACTCTATCACATACTCCCACAACTCCTGATTCAGGAGTAGTGCTACTCCTTCCCTTGCTCTTGTCCTCTCACTAACCCCTGACTTTACTCCCAAACCACTCTTCCCCTTTACCCTTGAGCTTCGTTTCACTGAGAGCCAAAACATCCAGGTTCCTTTCCTCAAACATACTACCTATCTCTCCTTTTTTCTCACCCCAGTCTGAGCCTTCGAGGAGGATGAGCACTCCCCGCGTGACTCCTTCTGTTTCCCCTTTTAGAAAGTCAAAATACAAGGAGGGGAAGGTTGTACACACACACACACACACACACACACACACACACACACACACATATATATATATATATATATATATATATATATATATATATATATATATATATATATATATATATTCTTTTTTTCTTTCATACTATTCGCCATTTCCCGCATTAGCGAGGTAGCGTTAAGAACAGAGGACTGGGCCTTTGAGGGAATATCCTCACCTGGCCCCCTTCTCTGTTCCTTCTTTTGGAAAATTAAAAAAAAAAAAAAAAAAAAAAAAAAAAAAAAAACGAGAGGGGAGGATTTCCAGCCACCCGCTCCCTCCCCTTTTAGTCGCCTTCTACGACACGCAGGGAATACGTGGGAAGTATTCTTTCTCCCCTATCCCTAGGGATATATATATATATATATATATATATATATATATATATATATATATATATATATATATATATATAAATTGTTACGAACATGGTGTGTGTGCCCACATGTTCGTATGAACGCCAGACGCCAGGTCCAGGCGTGGGGTCAGCTGTGGGGTATGTCATCCCGTATGTCATCGCTGCTGACGTTCGCAAGAAGGCGAGAGTGTGACTACGCCGAGACTCTGGGACCCTCCAACCAATCATAATTGCTCTAAGTTTCATAGCCAATCAAGGTTAGCGTTGTATAGCAGCAAGGGTGAACGCTTGTGTTTACTTGTACCCACTACACCCGCTGAGATTTGATTCCTCTCTCTCAAGCCCAGCGAGGTAAGTGGTGTCCCCCTGCTCTAAGCCTGTAAGCCCTGCTGTGCTGTGAGCCGTTACTGCTGTAAGCCCGTTACCCGAATGCTGTGCTGTAAGCCGTTACTGCTATAAGCCCGTTACCCGAGTGCTGTCAGGTTTAGCTAAGTGTTTACTGTGTCACGTCAGGTCTAACTAAGTGTAATGTTATCGAACAGTGTGTCATAAAGGAAAGAGATCTCCTGGCTTGAAATCTTATCTGGAATGTTAACTCATGTTCAATGTCAACTCATGTTCAGTGTTAACTCATGTTCAATGTTAACTCATGTTCAGTGTTAACTCATGTTCAATGTTAACTCATGTTCAATGTAAAACTCATGTTCTGTGTTAACGTAAATGATTCATGCCTGATTTATGTGCCTATCTTTGTACACTTGAATTCTTTCATTATAAGTAGATTTAATGTAATGCTGGTCTTTAATTCAATCCCATAACTTTATGATTGTGTTATCCCCTTGTGAAACAACAAATCTATAACGTCCTTGCAAGACAAGGATCAGTAGTATTTGTAACATATATGTTACTGGCGACCTTGCCTGAATAAGTATTGAGTTCGTAACATATAAATTGGCGACCTTGCCAGGATATTTCTTGCCTTAACGGAATCTCTCTCCTTGATTCGTTAATCATGCCATTGACCAGCAATGCTGACGTTGACCAGATCTGTCGATCTGACCCCTCTCCCGAAGCTTATTGCAAATAGGTTAAAATTGATTTATGACCGGAAAGCTAGTGAAGCACAGTTGGAGACCTTAGTCATAAATCATTTTGTTAGTGAACAGATAGTAGATGCTGCGCCTGATGTTGAAATTAGTGTCGACGATATTGCCCCATCAGTGACGTCGGCCGAGTACTGGCGAATCCAACTAGAGATAGCTAAGTTCAATGCACAAGCACGGGTGCAGGTACAGAAGGAGCAGACTGAACAAGCTAGGTCGCGCTCGAACGTGAAAAACTTGACTTAACGCTTCACCATCAGGACCAGTGTCGTCCCAATTGAATAACTTACATCTCGTAACAAAGTTCAATGAAGATGATGTGGCTTCCTTTTTCCTTAAATTTGAACAGACTGCCCATGATTGCTCGTGGCCGAAATCGTCCTGGACGACCGTGTTACGTCCCATCCTTTCTGGCAAAGCTGAGTCTGCATACACCGCGTTGACCGGTGACCAGTGTAATGATTATGAGGTCGTGAAACAGGCAGTGCTGAATTCTTATCATTTAAGCCCGGAAGCACCGACTCAGATTTCGTGCTAAAAATAAGCGTCCTGATTAAACCTACGTAGATTACTTTCGTGAAAAGTACAAGTTAGGCGTGCAATGGGTACGCTCCGAAAGAGCTTATCATGATGCTGACTCGGTCCTAAAACTAGTAGTATTCGAGGAATGTAAGGACGGTCTGCCCCGTGATGTACTGCAGTACGTAATAACTAAAACAGCGGAGGATTTTGAGGAGGCTGGGAAACTAGCAGATGAGTACGTGCTAAATCTCAAACTTGACGTGGAGAGACGTTCAAAGGGCTTTGACGGCAGAGGGAGGACCAATGGTTATGTAATCCCACCTGAATCTGCTACCTTGCCGGTAACTCATAACAGTCAGAGGAAATACTCCAACAGAGTTAAGAGTTGTTTTTATTTTGGCAAGGCTGGGCACCAGGTGAGGGATTGCTGGGCTCGAGAGAAGGAATCCAGAGACTTTACCAAAAGTAGGCCGGTGAATCTCGTCTCAACTTTAGGGCCACTTAGTAAAGTAGGTGAGGCTGTCCCTGCTCTTAGGAAAGTGAGGGGTTGCGAGAGTGTTAATCAATCTGTAGGTAAGGATCCGTTCTGTGGGAACTACAATGCGTTCCTGTCTGAGGGCTATGTTAGTAGATATGGTGTACGACGAAAAGTGACCCTTTTACGGGATTCTGGTGCGCTGCAGTTCCTGATGTTGGATGGCTTGGTGCCGCGAGGAGAGTTTGGAGAGTGAGTCTTGCTAGATGGACTGTCGGGTCCCAAGGAAGCTCCACTAGTCGATGTGAGGGTAGAAACAGATCTTTTCTCGGGCCATGCTCTCATAGGGGTTGTAGATAGGTTACCTGTCTCAGGTGTGGACTTTGTGTTAGGCAATGACCTTGCGGGTGGGAAGATGAACCCAGTGCCGGTGTTGCTTACGGGCCCGGTGGAGTCTACAGCTGGCACGGCAGGCCGTGTGCCTGAGGACATAGCCGTTGAAACGCAGGAAGTTAAGACTCTCACCCCGACTGAGGCCAGCGAGAGGAAGCTGTGTGATACCCTCTCCCCTGGTGTAACCTCCGTTGACACAGTGGACTTAAAGACTCTTCATGAGAGTGAGACCAGCGAGAGGAGGCTGTGTGATACCCTCTCCCCTGGTGTAGACTCCGTTGAAACGCAGGAAGTTAAGACTCTCCCCCCCGACTGAGACCAGTGAGAGGAAGCTGTGTGATACCCTCTCCCCTGGTGTAGCTTCCGTTGAGACAGAGGATTTGAAGACTCTCCCTGAGAGTGAGGCCAGCGAGAGGAGGCTGTGTGATACCCTCTCCCCTGGTATAGCCTCCGTTGAGACGGCGGACCTAAAGACTCTCCCTACGAGTGAGACCAGCGAGAGGAAACTGTGATACCCTCTCCCCTGGTATAGACTCCGTTGAAACGCAGGAAGTTAAGACTCTCCCCCCGACTGAGGCCAGCGAGAGGAAACTGTGTGATACCCTCTCCCCTGGTGTAGACTCCGTTAAGACGGAGGAAGTGAAGTCTCTCCCTACGAGTGAGTCTAGTGAGAGGGAGCTCTGTGATACCCTTTCCCCTGGTGTAGACTCCGTTGAGACAGGATTTGTCTCATGCCCATTCAAGAGAGACTCAGGATTTGAGGACGTCTTCTGAGGGTGAGGAGAAGCTGTGTGATACCTCCTGTGCTAGTTTCGAGTCCGAACGAGATTCAGTGGGCGAGACTGAGGATTTGTTTCGCGCCCATTCAAGAGAGACTTAGGAACTGAGTACGTCTTCCGAGGATGAAATTAGTGAGGAGAAGCTGTGTAATACCTCCTGCGCTAGTTTCGAGTCCGTACAAGAATCAGTGGGTGAGACTGAGGATTTGTCTCCAGCCCATTCAAGAGAGTCTCAGGAACGGAGGACAATATGGCGTGACAAACGATCTCGTTTAAGAAGGTTTGAGGCGGGCGACGAGGTGTTGCTTCAACTACCGCTGTCCGTTCTCAGGGTCCCTACACCATTATCTGGAGTGTAGGAGACTCAAATTACCTTGTCTCAACCCCCGATAGACGCAGAGGTCGGAGATTGCCACGTCAACATGCCTAAGCCATATTTCAGTCGTGATCCTCCCCCTTTGGAACCGACGGTGCCAGTCTGCATCATCTTACGTCCAGCGGTAGCCGTGTGTGACGAAGTCGACGACGTAGCTGCGTGTGCCTCGGGGACCTGGGACCCGGGCGGAGGCGTGAGAGAACTGAAGTGTTGCTTGGATATGGTTGGGTACTATAGGATGTTCATTGTAAATTTTGCAACAGTCGCAACCCCTCTGACAGATTTTTTGAAGAAAGATGTTAGATATGTTTGGAATAATCACTGTGAGACAGTCTCTCTTATTAGTTAGGAACCCTGCTTTTCAACTGTTTTATTTTGCAGATTAGCCAGATTAGCTGTGAATGCCGCCAGTGATGTAAAGGCTGGTGAGGTCCTCATGCAGGAGGACAGAGAGAAGGTTGGGCCCAAACAGATAGCCCCACCATGAAGAGGGAACTTTTGTTTTGCTATTTGTATTGTAGCACTTTCTGTATGTGTCTTCAGACAATCATAGAAGTAACCTTTGTTATTCTATTTGTATTATAACATTTTCTGTATATTTGTGCCCTTCAGCCAATCACTTTAGAGTGTACTGACTACCAACTCCTTTCAAAGTGTTAAAAGTTACGGGATCGGAGTCAATATTAAATAGGTGGGTCTTGTTCCTTCAAGAGTATAATTTAGACATTCACCATATTGCTGGCGCACATAATGTGTTAGCTGATTGTTTATCCCGCTCTTAACGTGAGAAAATTCCTCTTCTAGGAATTTTCTCCTTTAAGGAGGGGGGTGTTACGAACATGGTGTGTGCCCACATGTTCGTATGAATCAGAGGCGCCAGGTCCAGGCGTGGGGTCAGCTGCGGGGTATGTCATCCCGTATGTCATCGCTGCTGACGTTCGCAAGAAGACGAAGTGTGACTACGCCGAGATTCTGGGACCCTCCAACCAATCAGAATTGCTCTTAGTTTCATAGCCAATCAAGGTTAGCGTTGTATAGCAGCAAGGGTGAACGCTTGTGTTTACTTGTACCCACTACACCCGCTGAGATTTGATTCCTCTCTCTCTAGCCCAGCGAGGTAAGTGGTGTCCCCCCTGCTGTAAGCCTGTAAGCCCTGCTGTGCTGTGAGCCGTTACTGCTGTAAGCCCGTTACCCGAGTGCTGTGCTGTAAGCCGTTACTGCTATAAGCCCGTTACCCGAGTGCTGTGCTGTAAGCCGTTACTGCTGTAAGCCCGTTACCCGAGTGCTGTGCTGTGAGCCGTTACTGCTGTAAGCCCGTTACCCGAGTGCTGTGCTGTAAGCCGTTACTGCTATAAGCCCGTTACCCGAGTGCTGTCAGGTTTAGCTAAGTGTTTACTGTGTCACGTCAGGTCTAACTAAGTGTAATGTTATCGAACAAAGTGTCATAAAGGAAAGAGATCTCCTGGCTTGAAATCTTATCTGGAATGTTAACTCATGTTCAATGTTAACTCATGTTCAGTGTTAACTCATGTTCAATGTTAACTCATGTTCAATGTAAAACTCATGTTCAGTGTTAACGTAAATGATTCATGCCTGATTTATGTGCCTATCTTTGTACACTTGAATTCTTTCATTATAAGTAGATTTAATGTAATGCTGGTCTTTAATTCAATCCCATAACTTTATGATTGTGTTATCCCGTTGTGAAACAACAAATCTATAACGTCCTTGCAAGACAAGGATCAGTAGTATTTGTAACATATATGTTACCGGCGACCTTGCCTGAATAAGTATTGAGTTCGTAACAATATATATATATATATATATATATATATATATATATATATATATATATATATATATATATATATATATAAGTGAGGATAAATGATAAAGTTGGAAGTCTGCTGGACGCAGCGGTAGACTGCATTGTACTCATTGGTGACTTATTCAGGTGCAGTGAGCTGACGGAGAGATAGATGTACGTGTTGTCTTTGGCTTCACTAGCCCCACTGTGTAATTGATAACAGTGGCTTTACTAGTATCACTTTGTAAGCCATAATAGTAACAGCTAGTCCCACTATGTAAACCATAACAGTGACAGCTAGTCCCACTGTGAAAACCATAACAATAACAGCTAGTCCCATTATGTAAACCATAACAGTGACAGCTAGTCCCACTGTGAAAACCATAACAATAACAGCTAGTCCCATTATGTAAACCATAACAGTGGCAGCTAGTCCCACTGAAAACCATAACAATAACAGCTAGTCCCATTATGTAAACCATAACAGTGGGAGCTAGTCCCACTGTGAAAACCATAACAATAACAGCTAGTCCCACTATGTAAAACATAACAGTGACAGCTAGTCCCACTGTGAAAACCATAACAATAACAGCAAGTCCCATTATGTAAACCATAACAGTGGCAGCTAGTCCCAGTGTGTAAGTCATGACAGTAACAGCTAGTCCCACTATGTAAACCATACCAGTGGCTTTAGTCCCACTCTGTTAACGATACTAATGGTTTAACTAGGCCCACTGCATATGATATCCCCATTGGGTTAAAGACTCCCGACTGCATATAATATCCCCACTGTGTTAATGATACCAGTGGGTGAACGACTGCCGCTGTAAATGATACCTCTGACTTTGTTAGTCCCACTTTGTAAACGTTATTCTCGTGCTGTAGTGCCTCGTGAACTCGGGAAAGAGATTCAATTAATAGTTTAGAAAAAAAAGGAAGATCTGGCGCTTGAGAATTTTTTGAGACAAAAAGAAAAAGGCAACTACAGCCTTGACGATTTGGTATATAGTGTTTGAACAGCTGGATTACGGTGGTTCCGTAGGCCTGAGAACTGCACGGTCCAATTGTCTGATGTGTCAGTCATGTAGTTCAACACCAAAGTGTCGAAGAGTAGAATTTGTATTTGGAATGAACTTTTTAACTCTCGGTGTCCGTTACAGTACATTAAGTATCCAGCAGTTGGCTGCTGTCCTCTATAAGTAGCGCTAATTTATTATGTAACGAAGCGGGGAGAAACACTAGTGCCGTAAGTGACACTGGAAAGTGTTTAGATTTTGTGGATTTTGTAAAGTGATCTGTGAGAGGGTGAGCCAACAGATTTCAGCGCCCTCACGGCAGTTGAATGTGATAAGGGCGCTTCACCTAATTTTAAGCGCATTTGCATAGATTATGAGTTAGTGTGGCCTTCTTGCTTCAGATCTTACTTTGATATCAGCTCATGTTCGTTTACTTAGCTGAACTTCCGCGGATGAATTACTGTTGATTAAGCTTGCCATGTGAAGTATCTGGTAGTCTTTTTTATTTTAGTTTTTAAAACTTGAGAAGCGTGAAAATCAATAGGAAGGAAATTATATTATTCAGTGATGTAGGCGGTTATATTTTTCTTCTATAGCCTGACTCGTTTCAGCGTGTGTTGAAGTGAAGTGATGGTCAAAGCCGTGGCCTAACTCGGAGGTTGAGACGCTGGGCCAACAAGTGGGCCACCACGTGCTGGAGGGTGCGCGCGCGCGTCGTCACCGCCGGGCCGGGCCAGACACGCCGTGCTTTATGACGCTTGATGCATCTTGTCCTCGTATCCAAGAACTCAAACATTGAGTAGTAATTGTATATACCGAAAATTAGAATGTTATTGATAAAGCATAATTGTAAGCTAAAATATTTTCATTATTGAAAATTGTATAAATATATAAAACCGTGGGTGTACAGTACGTGCGAGCGGCGGTCATGGTGGGAGACCACATATACGTCATCACAGTACGTTATCACACATACGTCCGGGTGTCACAAGGGTGGTTATTACGGACAGCTGTTACCATTGGGTTATGGGTGCACGTTCCTCCACTGTGAGTCACAGCGGAAGAATTTGTTAAATAGTTTTTACCTGCAGTTGATACATTGGTAATACTGCACCACCACAGAACTGAGGGCTTGTGTCTTACAACGCCCCGAGGACTGTTTAGTACATATTGCCTTCTTTCGAGGTATAGAAATGTTAATGAATACTTTAGATTGGTATTAGTGTGTTGTGTTAATTATGAATGGGCTTGGAATGATGTATGAAATGTTCATTAAGCGTTGGTAGTCCGGGGTGGCAAGTGGCTCGCGCGTGTGCTTCCCTACTGGTAAACAAAGCGTCCGCGCCAGCGCTCAGGGTTGTAGGCAATTGTAATGGGTTTAACGCTCTACCCTCACAACCACTTCAGTGTTAAATGGTGGATACAGGTCTGACTGTTAGATACGTAGAGAGTAAAAGTACATTTAATGTATTATGATTGTTATTTTTTCATTACTAAGAGAGAAAAAGTGATCACAGTGTAGGAAGTTTGCGCGGTGTATTCTTGAAATATTATGTACGGGCACATCTAAATACGAGACTTCAGTTCTGACCTGAAGTCTAGATGTCATATTACTGCAGCATGACATCTTGACGTACGTTATGTGAAAAACTTGAAATGTTTTACAAGGGCCATATGTTTTGTTTCCCTGTAAAGTCTCCATTGGAGTATGTTCGTTGCGATACGGGTCTGATTAAACGTTTTAATGACACTGTAACTAGCCACTGGTACACGTCATCATTCATGGCGTAGTTATCTACCTTGGCTGGCGACATCATCAGCAGAGGAGGTCACCTCTAGACGTGTGCCGTCGTTGTAGCGGTAAACGTCGCCGTCAACTGTGGTGAGTGATGATTGTAGCCTGTGGGGAGGTAGAGTGTGAAGATAACGTAGGTTATTAGGGCCTAGGTTAATGGGCTCAGTTGTAACTGATTCAGAGAACTAGTTTTATGTGCTTATGTTCCGTAAGTGTAAAAACATTGACCAGTATGTTCAAGTAAAACTTATATGTTGTTACATAACATACAGCTGTTGCTGGTGGGTAGGTTCAAATAGCAATTTATGAGTTTCTTAAAATGTTGCTTGACGAAAGTGTTCCGGATCTGCGGCCCCCTTAACCTCTCTCCTCCGCTGCTTATGCCAGTAAAAATTGTTTTTCTGTATATATTTCATTCATTGTAATTGGGAAGCTTTATTTTTCTACATTTATTTGGTGTGACAGGTTGCTGCCGCATGATTAATCCGCCTTTAGGAGTAAGCCTCGCCACTGCCTGCTGCTAGAAGGTTGCAATTCTGGAATTCTGAGGATTTTACCTGAATTGCATTCACTGAGCTTGTCCATGTTGCTAGACCTTTTTTATGGTAGAGGAAAGTATTACATAAGAAGTATTGTTTTTTGAAATTAAAGAAATCATTTCACCAACGTTTTACTGTAAATATCAACGTAAGGTATATCTGTAGTTATGAGGAACAGAAGAATCGCGATATCATCTCCACGTTAACCCAATGTTAGCATTCCTGTGGAAGTCATAGTTTAGTAATTGACACGTTTCTACATTCTGTAATGTTGACCTTATCAATGTTTTAGTGTTCATTCAAGTGATGATGTTCAAGAGGATTACCCGCCACCAGGGTACCTGTCTTTGCACCGATGCTTGCGGCATCAGATCCAGCGAACTGTAGCTTATGTCAGGACATTATGGCACCATTGGGCTTGATTCGGTTGAAAAATAATGTTCTCAAGAGAAGAGGGACTACATCCTTAGTCCGTTAATGTGCCTATCGTGGCTTCGTGTTTGTAGGCATTATGTAACAATTTTGTTCACCTTATTTGAAAGCTTGAACCACTTCATTAAATCCGTCATATTAATCTGTTATTTCATTCAGTGTACTTGGAAGGCTTTATATTTCTGCATTTATTTGATGAGCCTGAGGCAGCAGCCCCGTGGTTGATTCGCCTCTAGGAGGAAGCCTAGCTACTGTAATAGTACCTCTGATTCTTTCGCAAAATCCAATACATTCGTAATGTGGTCCATATATCCATCCAGTTTTGTATCATAGTATCACTGTAGCTACATTGATATCCCTACAACTGTTCTTTCCATGTGTGATATCCTTCTTGTACAAACTTCTATCGTAACACTTTACTATTTTTTTATTCATTTTTTTGTGACTATCTATCCAGTTGCACGCCTTCCCTCTTCCCTTTTTGAAAATGTTAATTGTTCGTAAATAGTTAGGTACAGGAACACATTTTCTTCGTACATCCGTAGTGCATGGCTATTGTTACTGGCCAACATAAACTCGTTTGGGGTCGGGTCCTCATGGGCTTAATCCTGGGTGTGGCAGTAGGTCCACAGCCAACACTGGTGTTAATGTCTCCTCCATGCAAGTCGAAAAATGGGTACCTGGCTATGGTTAGGGTATGTGTGTGTATACACATATAGGAGTAAAGACATGGTACATACATACAAGCTTAAGAGACAGGACAACACGAGTAGAAAACTTTTCCCATAACACTCAAATCATAATCTCAGTTTACTTACTCCACTGTCGCAGGTAAGACAGCGTGGTCAAGAGCCACATGAACGCTATGAAACTGAGTCATACCACAGAAGTACTGCTTGTAGAGCAGGTTGCCACTTTATGAAAAAGAAGGCAAATTGCCGTTTCTTGATGTTTTGATAACTAGGGAATCTGATCACTTGTCCTTCAAGATCTACAGGAAGCCTACCAACGCTGAGAGCTGTATTCATTATTTTTAGTACATGATCCTTCTGGAAAAATGTCAGTGGTTAAGTCTATGTTTTTAAGAGCTTTACGGTTATGTGATCCCATAAATGTAGAAGATGACTGGAGTCATATAAGACATATCTTTAGGCAGTTATATTATTCTGAGTGGTTTGTGAATAAGGCTTACTGAAAAGCTAGGAAGACATTTTATAAATCCAGTAACAAAAATGTGGAACATGATGATAGGTCTAAATGTTTAGACCTATTCTCCTAACTTAGCTAATATTTGTAAGACAGGTACTAAAAAACAGCGCTTTTAATGTTGCCTTCCATTACAATAACACTATCAGTAAGACCTTAATTAAAATTAGGCCAAATTATCAGAAGATTGGTAGTGTTTACACCGTCAAATGTATGTATACATTGGCCGCACCGGTGAAACAGTAACTGAGAGATGTTATTGGTACGGTCATTCAGTACGCAGGGATGACCACAAAAATACGATCACTAAATACTCTCATGAAAACGATCACCCTGTGTAGACCATAATAACCCTCTCACATTGTACCCCTCTCCTGATTAAGCTGTCCGTGACGTCACTGAATTTGTCTTAATTGCCGGGAACCTTAATTTTTCCCCGGGTATCTTTAAAGCACATCCTGTTATATTTTTCAACCAAGTCATTATGAAAGAATTATCAAGAAACGATAACATAAGAAAAATAGTTGAACACATCTTGTTACCCAACCCAACCCCCCCTTAACCGCAATCCCCCCCCCCCCCCCCCCCCCACACACACACACACACACACACACACACACACACATTCCCTTTTAACGGAGGAGGACAGACGGAATTTTTGTGGTGGTGTTGGGATTTGAAAACTTTATAAATTTTTGTTTGCTCTTGATGAGGCGGATTGTGTCTCCGTGAAATATTGCATGCTAAATGAAATTGTCTTGCTATTGAATTGCGATTCCAGTTTCATAACTATCATCACGGACTAGTGTGAACACACACACACACACACACACACACACACACACACATATGTGTGTTTATATCTTTCTTTTTTCTTTCACGCTATTCGCCATTTCCCGCGTTAGCGAGGTAGCGTTAAGAACAGAGGACTGGGCCTTTGAAGGATATCCTCACTCGGCCCCCTTCTCCGTTCCTTCTTTCGGAAAATCAAAAATGAGAGGGGAGGATTTCCAATGAGACAGCGCAAGGAAACAGACGAAAGAACGGCCCAACCCACCCACATACACATTATATACTTACACGTCCACACACGCGCATATACATACATATACATTTCAATGAATACATATATATACATTCCTAAGAGTCCACGGGGAAAATGAAACACGGTAAGTTTTTTCCCCGTGGACTCTTAGGAATATACTTGATCACGCGCAAAATTGTGATCCTTTCCAATATATATACATACACAGACATATACGCATATACGCATATACATAATTCACAATTGCTGCCTTTATTCTTTCCCGTCGCCACCCCGCCACACATGAAATGGCACCCCCCCCCCCTCCCCCCGCACGCGCGCAAGGTAGCTGTCATGTATAATGCACCAAAACTACAACTCCCTTTCCACATTCAGGCCCCACACAACTTTCCATGGTTTACCCCAGACGCTTCACATGCCCTGGTTCAATCCATTGACAGCACGTCGACCCCGGCATACCACATCGTTCCAATTCACTCTATTCCTTGCACGCCTTTCACCCTCCTGTATGTTAAGGTCCCAATCGTTCAAAATCTTTTTCACTCCACTTCTACTTCATCCTTCCACCTCCAATTTGGTCTCTCACTTCTCGTTTCCTCCACCTCTGACACATATATCCTGTTTGTCAATCTTTCCTCACACATTCTCTCCATGTGACCAAACCATTTCAATACCCTCTTCTGCTCTCTCTACCACACTCTTTTTATTACCACACGTCTCTCTTACCCTTTCATTACTTACTCGATCAAACCACCTCATACGCTCATACACGTACATATACTTACACATATCATCATATACAGACATGTACATATATACACATGTACATATTCATACTTGCCTTCAATCCGTTCCCGGTGCCACCCGCTCCACAGGAAACATCATCGCTGCCACCCTCTTCAGCGAGGCACTGCCAGGAAAACAAACAAAAAAAAAAAGTCACATTCGTTCACACTCAGTCTCTAGCTGTCATGTGTAATGCACCGAAACCACAGCTCCTTATCCAGGCCCCACAGACCTTCACATGGCTGAACCCTGGCGTTTCACATGCCCTGGCTCAGTCCATTGACAGCACGTCGACCCCGGTATACCACATTGTTCTAGTTCACTCTGTTCCTTGCACGCCTCTCTTCCTTCTGTATGTTCAGGCCCCGATATTGTATATATAGGATATATATATATATATATATATATATATATATATATATATATATATATATATATATATATATATAGGGATAGGGGATTAAGAATACTTCCCACGTATTCCCTGCGTGTCGTAGAAGGCGACTAAAAGGGGAGAGAGCGGGGGGCTGGAAATCCTCCCCTCTCTTTTTTTTTTTTTTTAAATTTTCCAAAAAAAGGAACAGAGGGGGCCAGGTGAGGATATTCCAAAAAAGGCCCAGTCCTCTGTTCCTAACGCTACCTCGCTAACGCGGGAAATGGCGAATAGTTTATCCCTGGGGATAGGGGATTAAGAATACTTCCCACGTATTCCCTGCGTGTCGTAGAAGGCGACTAAAAGGGGAGGGAGCGGGGGGCTGGAAATCCTCCCCTCTCTTTTTTTTTTTTTTATTTTCCAAAAGAAGGAACAGAGGGGGCCAGGTGAGGATATTCCAAAAAAGGCCCAATCCTCTGTTCTTAACGCTACCTCGCTAACGCGGGAAATGGCGATTAGTTTAAAAGAAAAAGAAAAGATATATATATATATATATATATATATATATATATATATATATATATATATATATATATATATATATATATACGAACAAAGTGTATATGAATGCGCAGCTTCATAGAACATACATACCTCCAACAGCCAGGATAGAACCCGGGACCCATGTGCAACAGACGGGAGCGCTACCTGTAAGCTATGATCGCCCCCATTTGGGAAATGACTATTCGAATACTATGTACTTGAATACCCTTCGTCTCACGTTGGTGAGCAACGGGGTCTACACCGTTCATTTCCCATCAGGCTCACACAGCCAGCCGATACCATTTTACTGAACCTAACTGTACAACTTGGAGGTATAAGAATATCGCACCTGTTTTAATTTTCCAAAAGAAGGAACTTAGAAGGGGGCCAAGAGAGGATTTTCGCTCTAAGGCTCAGTCATCTGGCTGTTCGTTGTGTCTGTGTTATAGGAATTTGTATGTTTAGGTAAGCCATGTGGTGACCTGGGAGGTCCCAAGAGATTCCTCGGCCGGTCCCACGTGTACCTGGGATCTCACACACCTCAAGCCAGCTGGCCAAATTATCGGTGCATGTTGCAATCGGCTGCTGATAATTCATTAGGTCCCATTGTCAAGTGACCCGGGGTCAGCTTGGGAAAGGTCGCCCACCCATCCTAGTTGTGTCATCAGAGATGCAGGGCTGGGCCTTTAGACTGTATGAGGGCCGGCCCTTAGGTCCCCAGCCAATCAGGCGGGGCTAGCTGCTCCTCCAAATAAAATGCTTTGACGACATCTGGGAATGGATTTGGCAGCGGATGGAACCATGGAAGCGGAAGTGAGTCACTGGGTGGGGGAGGGGGCGAAAGTTCTGGGAACGTTGAAAAATGTGTGGAAGTCGAGAACATTATCACCGAAAGCCAAAATGGGTATGTTTGAAGGAATAGTGGTTCCAACAATGTTCTATGGTTGCGAGGCGTTGGCTGTAGATCAAGTTGTGCGGAGGAGGGTGGATGTGTTGGAAATGAGATGTTTGAGGACAATATGTGGTGTGAGGTGGTTTGATCGAGTAAGTAATGAAAGGGTAAGAGAGATGCGTGGTAATAAAAAGAATGTGGTTTAGAGAGCAGAAGAGGGTGTTTTGAAATGGTTTGGTCACATGGAGAGAATGACTGAGAAAAGATTGACAAAGAGGATATATGTGGAGGGAACGAGGAGAAATGGGAGACCAAATTGGAGGTGGAAAGATGGAGTGAAAGATTTTGAGCGATCGGGGCCTGAACATGCAGGAGGGTGAAAGACGTGCAAGGAATAGAGTGAATTGGAACCGGGGTCAACGTGCTGTCAGCGGATTGAACCAGGGCATGTGAAGCATTTGGGGTAAACCGTGGAAAGTTTTGTGGGACCTGGATATGGAAAGGGAGCTGTGGTTTTGGTGCATTATACATGACAGCTAGGGACTGAGTGTGGCCTTTGTTGTCTTTTCCTAGCACTTCCTGGCGCGCATACGTGGGGGGGGGGGTCATTTCATGTGTGGCGGGGTGGCGACGGGAATGAATAAAGGCAGCAAGTATGAATTATGTACATATATATATATATATATATATATATATATATATATATATATATATATATATATATATATATATTGTTGACTGGTTGGTAAGGTTATTTAATGTATGTATGACTCATGGTGAGGTGCCTGAGGATTGGCGGAATGCGTGCATAGTGCCATTGTACAAAGGCAAAGGGGATAAGAGTGAGTGCTCAAATTACAGAGGTATAAGTTTGTTGAGTATTCCTGGTAAATTATATGGGAGGGTATTGATTGAGAGGGTGAAGGCATGTACAGAGCATCAGATTGGGGAAGAGCAGTGTGGTTTCAGAAGTGGTAGAGGATGTGTGGATCAGGTGTTTGCTTTGAAGAATGTATGTGAGAAATACTTAGAAAAGCAAATGGATTTGTATGTAGCATTTATGGATCTGGAGACGGCATATGATAGAGTTGATAGAGATGCTCTGTGGAAGGTATTAAGAATATATGGTGTGGGAGGCAAGTTGTTAGAAGCAGTGAAAAGTTTTTATCGAGGATGTAAGGCATGTGTACGTGTAGGAAGAGAGGAAAGTGATTGGTTCTCAGTGAATGTAGGTTTGCGGCAGGGGTGTGTGATGTCTCCATGGTTGTTTAATTTGTTTATGGATGGGGTTGTTAGGGAGGTAAATGCAAGAGTTTTGGAAAGAGGGGCAAGTATGAAGTCTGTTGGGGATGAGAGAGCTTGGGAAGTGAGTCAGTTGTTGTTCGCTGATGATACAGCGCTGGTGGCTGATTCATGTGAGAAACTGCAGAAGCTGGTGACTGAGTTTGGTAAAGTGTGTGGAAGAAGAAAGTTAAGAGTAAATGTGAATAAGAGCAAGGTTATTAGGTACAGTAGGGTTGAGGGTCAAGTCAATTGGGAGGTGAGTTTGAATGGAGAAAAACTGGAGGAAGTGAAGTGTTTTAGATATCTGGGAGTGGATCTGGCAGCGGATGGAACCATGGAAGCGGAAGTGGATCATAGGGTGGGGGAGGGGGCGAAAATTCTGGGGGCCTTGAAGAATGTGTGGAAGTCGAGAACATTATCTCGGAAAGCAAAAATGGGTATGTTTGAAGGAATAGTGGTTCCAACAATGTTGTATGGTTGCGAGGCGTGGGCTATGGATAGAGTTGTGCGCAGGAGGATGGATGTGCTGGAAATGAGATGTTTGAGGACAATGTGTGGTGTGAGGTGGTTTGATCGAGTGAGTAACGTAAGGGTAAGAGAGATATGTGGAAATAAAAAGAGCGTGGTTGAGAGAGCAGAAGAGGGTGTTTTGAAGTGGTTTGGGCACATGGAGAGAATGAGTGAGGAAAGATTGACCAAGAGGATATATGTGTCGGAGGTGGAGGGAACGAGGAGAAGAGGGAGACCAAATTGGAGGTGGAAAGATGGAGTGAAAAAGATTTTGTGTGATCGGGGCCTGAACATGCAGGAGGGTGAAAGGAGGGCAAGGAATAGAGTGAATTGGAGCGATGTGGTATACCGGGGTTGACGTGCTGTCAGTGGATTGAATCAAGGCATGTGAAGCGTCTGGGGTAAGCCATGGAAAGCTGTATAGGTATGTATATTTGCGTGTGTGGACGTATGTATATACATGTGTATGGGGGGGGGGGGCCATTTCTTTCGTCTGTTTCCTTGCGCTACCTAGCAAACGCGGGAGACAGCGACAAAGTATATAAAAAAAAAATATATATATATATATATATATATATATATATATATATATATATATATATATATATATATATATATGTTGTTACGAACACGTGTGTGTGTCCACATGTTCGTATATTTGAGTATGGTGTAGCTCTGTGTTGGTGTGCCTTGGTGTAGGGAGTGGTTGCTATCGGCTCGGATCCCACTTCCCTGACCGTGTTAATTGTCCTAGCAATTATGTTTTCGAAGCAGATGTTGACTAGTCCTCTAGCACCCAAACCCTTGTCAACGGCGTCAGGTCAAGGCATGGGACCAGCTACGGGGTATGTCATCCCGTACGTTCGCTGCTGTCGTGGACAAGAAACAAAGGAATTTGAATTCACGCCATATGTGGGCCGGAACCTTAGGCCTCCTTCAGCCAATCACGTCACGTGAAGATAAGGGCGTGACAATCAGTCTTTTGACCTATCAAGGGCAATTGTGTCATTCTGACCTGTCGTTGCCATAGGTGGCGGGTCGAGGCGTGGCTAGCTGTTCCTGCCTTGCTGGTCCTTCACTGAAAAGGCTCAGACGATCGTCTGGGAGTCGATTCCTTCAGCAGTCCCGAGCCTAGCAAGGTAATGAAGGCTTTCCCTGTCTCGAACCCCGTAGCCACCGCTGCCCTAGTTTGTAAGATGTATACTGTGTCACGTCAAGTTTAGCTAAGTGTAACGATGATGTTTACTGTGTTACGTCAGGTTTAGCTAAGTGTAACGATGATGTTTACTGTGTTACGTCAGGTTTAGCTAAGTGTAACGAAGATGTTTACTGTGTCACGTCAGGTTTAGCTAAGGGTAATGATGATGTCTACTTGTCACGTCAGGTCTAACTAAGTGTAATGTTATCAAAGTGTCATCAAGGAAAGAGCTCTCCTGGTTTGAAATCTTATCTGGAATGTTAACTCATGTTCAATGTTAAACTCATGTTCAGTGTTAACGTAAATGATTCGTGCCTGATTTATGTGTTCACCTTGTACATTTGAATTCTTTCAGTATAAGGTGTGTGTATATGGTGTATATGGTGTTCAGTATATGGTGCTTGTTTTAACCCCATAACGTTAAGATAGCGTTATCCTGAGTTGTGCAATAAAACAAATCTAACGTCTTTGCAAAGACAAGGCTCAATATAGTATTTGTAACATATATATGTTACTGGCGACCTTGCTCGAATAAGCACTGAGTTCGTAACATATATATTGGCGACCTTGCCAGGATATTTCTTGCCTTAACGGAATCTCTTTCCTTGATTCGTTAATCATGCCGTTGACCAGCAACGCTGACGTTGACCAGTACTGTCGATCTGACTCCTCTCCCGAGGACATTAAATCTTTAACAGAGCATGAGTTGAAGCTTATTGCAAATAGGTTAAAATTGATTTATGTCAGGAGAACTAGTAAAGAGGAGTTAGAGATCTTAGTAATAATAGATCTCGAATTCGACGCGAAGAGACGTTCAAAGGGCTTTGACGGCAGAGTGAGGACCAAAGGTCATGTAATCCCACCTGAATCTGCTACCTTGCCGGTAACTCATAAAAATCAGGGGAAATACTCCCAGGAAGTAAAGTTTTGCTCTCACTGTGGCAAGGCTGGGCACCAGGTGAGGGATTGCTGGGCTCGAGTGAAGGAATCCAGAGACTTTACCAAAAGTAGACCGGTAAGTCTCTTCTGCTTTACTTAGTAAAGTAGGTAAGGCTATCCCTGCTATCAGGAAAAAGAGGGGGTTGCGAGAGTGTTAATCAATCTGTAGTTAAGGATCCGTTCTGTGGGAACTACGATGCGTTCCTGTCTGAGGGCTATCTTAGTAGATGTGGTGTACGACGAAAAGTGACCGTATTACGGGATTCTGGTGCGCTGCAGTCCCTGATGTTGGATGGCTTGGTTCCGCGAGGAGAGTCTGGAGACCCGAGTCTTGCTAGATGGACTGTCGGGTCCCAAGGAAGCTCCACTAGTCGATGTGAGGGTGGAAACAGATCTTTTCACGGGCCATGCTCTCATAGGGGTTGTAAATAGGTTACCTGTCTCAGGTGTGGACTTTGTGTTAGGCAATGACCTAGCGGGTGGGAAGATGAACACAGTGCCGGTGTTGCCTACGGGCCCGGTGGAGTCCACGGAGGCAGTGCAGCTTGAGGAAGAGGTACCGGACCTATTCCCCGCGTGCGCATTTACTCGGTCCATGTCCGCTACGAAAGCAAGTTGCAAGCCCCAGGAGACAGAGCGTGAGGAGGGAAAACTACAGTCACTGCCCGAGGGTGAGCCGAGTGAGGTGGAGCTCGCTGATACCTTCTTTGCTGAGTTAGAGGCTGACCCCGCGTCGATGGATGAGGCTGATGATTTGTCTCGTCAGAATCTGAAGTGATTACAAAGAGCCGAACCCGAGTTTAAGGAATTGTTTGAGTCGGCTGAGGCATCGGCTGACGGTTATTACCTCCGGGATGGGTTGTTAATGAGGAGGTGGTGTCCGGTGTCATGCAATTAGGAAGACGAGGAGTGGCAAGCCGTTCACCAGGTGTTAGTGCCGCGTCCGTACTGGAGGGAGATTTTGAAGCTAGCGCATGACTCAAATTTCGCCGGTCATTTAGGGGAAAGGAAGACCCTGGACCGAGTGTGGCGGAATGTATATTAGCCTGGTGTCTGCCGGGATGTCGCTCAGTACGTAAAGACGTGTCATACATGTCAAGTGATGGGAAAGCCTAATCAGAAGCTTAAGGCTGCTCCCTTAGTTCCTATTCCCCCATTTGAAACTCCGTTTGACCGAGTCATAGTTGACATTGTGGGCCTGTTGCCAAGGTCCTCCTCTGGCCACTGTTACATTTTAAGTATTATTGATATGGCCACGAGATATTCCGAAGCAATACCGTTGATAAGCATGAATGCCAAGACTGGTGTCCGGGAGCTGCTTAGCTTCTTCATAAAATTTGGACTTCCCAAAGAGGTGCAATCTGATCGGGGACCCAATTTCATGTCCAGGACTTTTCAACAAACCCCGAAATCCATGATAAAGAACTATTGTGCTGACAACACTGAGGACTGGGATAAGGGACTCCAATTTCTTCTCTTCGCTGCGGGAGAAGTGCCTAATGAATCTCTAGGTTTCTCCCCCTTTGAGCTGATGTTTGCCCACGAGGTCCGAGGGCCTCTTAAGTTACTGAAAGACGTGTGGCTCAACTCGAGTGAGAGTGTCGGCCAGTTGGACTCCGTTAGCGAGTTCAAGGAGAAACAACGAAGGTGTTGGGAAACCGCTCGGCAGAATTTAACAGGGACCCAAGCATGAATGAAAAGATGGTATGACAAACGATCTCGTTTGAGAAGGTTTGAGGCGGGCGACGAGGTGTTGCTTCTACTACCGCAACCAGGTCAACCCTTGGCTGCCCGGTTTCAGGGCCCCTACACCATTATCCGGAGTGAGGAGACTCAAATTACCTTGTCTCTACCCCCGATAGGCGCAGAGGTCGGAGGTTATGCCACGTCAACATGCTTAAGCCATATTTCCGTCGTGACCCTCCCCCTTTGGAACCGAAGGTGCCAGTCTGCATCATCCAACGCCCAGCGGTAGCCGTGTGTGATGAAGTCGACGACGTAGCTGCGAGTGCCTCGGAGACCTGGGACCCGGGCGGAGGCGTGAGAGAACTGGTGTTACTTGGATATGGTTGGGTACTATAGGATGTTCATTGTAAATTTTGCAACACTCGCAACCCCTCTGACAGATTCATTGAAGAAAGATGTTAGATATGTGTGGAATGAGCAGTGTGAGATAGCCTTTCATCAATTAAAATCCATACTTTGTAATAGTCCTATTTTGCAGGCCCCTGATTTTAATCAACCTTTCAAGTTAGCTGTTGATGCCAGCAATGTGAGAGCTGGTGCTGTCCTCTTGCAGGAGGACGAGAACCATGTTGAGCACCCTGTAAGCTGTTTTAGTAAGAAATTTAATCAAGCCCAAAGGAATTATTCCACCATTGAGAAAGAACTTTTGTCTTTAATATTAGCATTGCATCACTTTCATGTTTATTTGTGTCCTTCAGGCAATGTCATCAGGGTGTATACTGATCACCACCCATTGAAATATGTTAATAAGTTCCGAGATAAGAATCAGAGGCTAACTAGGTGGGCCTTGTTCCTTCAAGAGTATAATTTAGACATTCACCATATTGCTGGCGCACATAATGTGTTAGCTGATTGTTTATCCCGCTCTTAACGTGAGAAAATTCCTCTTCTAGGAATTTTCTCCTTTAAGGAGGGGGGTGTTACGAACACGTGTGTGTGCCCACATGTTCGTATACTTGAGTATGGTGTAGCTCTGTGTTGGTGTGCCTTGGTGTAGGGAGTGGTTGCTATCGGCTCGGATCTCACTTCCCTGACCGTGATAATTGTCCTAGCAATTATGTTTTTGAAGCAGATGTTGACTAGTCCTCTAGCACCCAAACCCTTGTCAACGGCGTCAGGTCAAGGCGTGGGACCAGCTGCGGGTATGTCATCCCGTACGTTCGCTGCTGTCGTGGACAAGAAACAAAGGAATTTGAATTCACACCTTATGTGGGCCGGACCTTAGGCCTCCTTCAGCCAATCACGTGAAGATGAGAGCGTGACAATCAGTCTTTTGACCTATCAAGGGCAACTGTATCATTCTGACCTATCGTAGCCACAGGTGGCGGGTCGAGGCGTGGCTAGCTGTTCCTGCCTTGCTGGTCCTTCACTTAAAAGGCTCAGACGATCGTCTGGGAGTCGATTCCTTCAGTAGTCCCGAGCCCAGCAAGGTAATGTAGGCTTTCCCTGTCTCGAACCCCGTAGCCACTGCTGCCCTAGTTTGTAAGATGTATACTGTGTCACGTCAAGTTTAGCTAAGTGTAACGATGATGTTTACTGTGTTACGTCAGGTTTAGCTAAGTGTAACGATGATGTTTACTGTGTTACGTCAGGTTTAGCTAAGTGTAACGATGATGTTTACTGTGTAACGAAGATGTTTACTGTGTCACGTCAGGTTTAGCTAAGAGTAACGATAATGTCTACTTGTCACGTCAGGTCTAAGTGTAATGTTATCGAACAAAGTGTCATCAAGGAAAGAGATCTGGTTTGAAATCTTATCGGGAATGTTAACTCATGTTCAATGTTAAACTCATGTTCAGTGTTAACGTAAATGATTCGTGCCTGATTTATGTGTTCACCTTGTACATTTGAATTCTTTCATTATAAGTAATTCTAACCTTAGTGTTTGTTTTAATCCCATAACGTTAAGATAGCGTTATCCTGAGTTGTGCAATATAAATCTAACGTCCTTGCAAAGACAAGGATCAATATAGTATTTGTAACATATATATGTTACTGGCGACCGTGCTTGAATAAGCAATGAGTTCGTAATAATATATATATATATATATATATATATATCTTTTCTTTCAAACTATTCGCCATTTCCCGCATTAGCGAGGTAGCGTTAAGAACAGAGGACTGGGCCTTGAGGGAATACCCTCACCTGGCCCAATTCTCTGTTCCTTCTTTTGGAAAATTAAAAAAAAAAAAAAACGAGAGGGGAGGATTTCCAGCCCCCCGCTCCCTCCCCTTTTAGTCGCCTTCTACGACACGCAGGGAATACGTGGGAAGTATTCTTTCTCCCCTATCCCCAGGGACAATATATATATATATATATATATATATATATATATATATATATATATATATATATATATATATTTTTTTTTTTTTTTTTTCATACTATTCGCTATTTCCCGCGATAGCGAGGTAGCGTTAATAACAGAGGACTGGGCCTTTGAGGGAATATCCTCACCTGGACCTCTCCTCTGTTCCTTCTTTTGGAAAAAAAAACAAAAAAAGAAACGAGAGGGGAGGATTTCCAGCCCCCCGCTCCCTTCCCTTTTAGTCGCCTTCTACGACACGCAGGGAATACGTGGGAAGTATTCTTTCTCCCCTATCTCCACTATATATATATATATATATATATATATATATATATATATATATATATATATATATATATATATATACGTTGGAATGTATAGGTATGTATATATGCATGTGTGGACGTGTATGTGTATGTTGGGCCATTCTTTAGTCTGTTTCCTTGCGCTTCCTCGCTAACGCAGGAGACAGCGACGGGGTATAATAATTATAGTATTATAAATATATATATTCAAATCAGAGTGTCAAGACCTTTGAAATCAGGGACAGTCCTGTATATACGGGACGCCTGGCTACCCAGTGTATGAATACATTGATGTGTTATCTAGTGTTGGGTTGAATCTATTTTGAATTATTTAGCGGAATTCTGTTGAGTCTTACGCTTCATTTGTGATTGGCAAAGGTCTGAGAAAGAAGGTACGGGAAACATTTAACAGTATATACAACACTGCTTTTCTGCGTTATGTACAGAATTGATGTATCCCAGAGCAATAACCTACTGGAAATAGAGGACTTTAGAAGGAAAGTTGAGAGTTAGTCATAAGGAGGACTTCGATAGACTGTAGAATCCACATGGCTCCTTGAGTCAGCATGTCAAACAGTAGACAGCATGGTGCTAGTCAGATAGGTTATGTTCTAAGCCAAGAATTGTTTGACTTGTTTGCCTTCAGGTTGGTTATTTGGACTGTAGGCATATACTTTTTTCGGGTAATTTAAAGCCGTCAAACTACATCAACCAACCGATAAATCGTGTGCACCGTCTTTAGCTGTTTAGGATAATTCTGAGATAATACACTCAACACTACTCATGTGGCCCATCTTGCGTGCAGTAATGCATAGGTGTATAATGGGCGGCCAGGTCAGGTCACGAAGACGGTCCTCAGGAGCGGTACGTCTACCATTGGCTGGAGAAGTCTGGGAGACGGTAACACGAGCGCTGACGACGAGGGAAGGCAAAATTAATCGGCGAGGACTCAAAAGGAGGCGGAGCTTCGGTCATTAACGTTAGAGGTGGCTGATCCGGTTGCACTTTTAAGCTCCGTGACCCAGATGAGGTCAGCTAGGCCACATGTAGGCAGTAGGCCAAGCTCGTTACCGCCGTTTCCAGGGCATTAAGAGGTCAAACGTCGTTACTTGTCAAGCGTGATGTTATGGGTATGTTGGCAACATTGATATGAGATGGTGTCATAGCAATGAGACTATTGCTTCATTCCCCGTTTTTCGATTAGAACATTCGGACGTTGATGATGAAGTAGATTACTGCAGTTGACTGGCTAGTCGTCCGCTGCTGGCGGGGCGAGGAGTGGCTGGCTGGAGCTCAGGTCAGTCCTGAGGTCCCAGCATCCTCCCCAGTGAATAGTTATATCGCTGAGCTGTAAGTGATGCTCCACTTCCATACCTTGGTTATTATATACTGTCATTGCTGGCTGCATTTGAAATTTGGGCAGTATTTTTTTTTTAAGTTCCCCTCTTGCCTGCCTAATTCTGCTTTTTTCAGTATTAGAACTTTTATTTTACAATGATTAATTTATTTAGGAGACATGATTAATGTAGATATAAACTTAGTAAATATGGTGGATCATATGACGTCCTGGATGATGGTGCGTCATGGCCGCCGGTTTGGTCACCCTAACCGTTACTGAAAATGTGTTTAGCGCACATAACTGGTTTGTTGCTTTTGCTAGCCATTGGTTCTGTTCCTAGCATTTTTCATTGATGTTTATTTCATAATGTTTAATATGTTTGGGCGTTATGTAAGTCGTAGATTTGAAGTGCGCACTTTTTCGAGATATGGACACTAGAGATGTCTCACGTCAGACTCAACTGACCTCAGTCGAAAACTTCCTTTATCGTTGTATGGATTTAATGAAAGCAATATCGAACTACTCCTTTAATCACTTTACATATCAGTTTTGAAATGATGTTTTGAGTCATCTTACACATTCAGGTTGGAGTTGGTCATACCTTCTGTCTCATCAAGAGTCAACACCCGTACATTAAGCCTTGGGGTGTTTTTATTCCCTTTTCTCATTGAGCACCTAGCCGCAATGAGGACTTATGCACTTGGAACCAGCAAGATATAAAATATATGTGTAGGTATGTATATTTGCGTGTGTGGACGTATGTATATACATGCGTATGGGGGGGGGGGTTGGGCCATTTCTTTCGTCTGTTTCCTTGCGCTACCTCGCAAACGCGGGAGACAGCGACAAAGTATAATAAAAAATAATGATTTTACTAATCTACAAAATAAAACAGCAAGATAATTCCTCTGGTGAAAGAAAAAGTACAAAAATAATGAAGGAAGCCTAGAATGCTAGTGTAAAACCTTGGGTGAATGGAACACATGAATGTAGTATACGGGTGGCTAGGCTAAAGTGGCTACCGTTGCGGGTTCGGATGTAATGATGTTTACGATCATTATTGCGGTGGTTGTGGAAGCCATACACCTGGATAGGGTACCCCTGTGGTAATCACGCCCTTCTTTTGTGAGGTCACGTCTGAGCTATGCCTTATAATCCAGTCTTTTCACAGCTCGGGCCCAGCACACAATAAAGATTGTTACGAACTCAGTCCTTATTCAGGCTAGGTCGCCAGTAACATATGTTACAAATACTACTGATCCTTGCTGTTTCACAACGGGATAACATAATCATAAAGTTATGGGATGGAATTAAAGACCAGCATTACATTAAATCTACTTATAGTGAAAGAATCTAAGTGTACAAAGATAAGCACATAAATCAGGCATGAATCATTTACGTTAACATTGGTACACGAGTTAACATTCCAGATAAGATTTCAAGCCAGATCTCTTTCCTTTATGACAGTTCTTCGATAACATTACATTGATAATTATAACGGGCTTACAGGCTTACATGCTTACGGCAGGATAGACCACCTAACTCGCTGGGCTAGAGAGAGAGAGAACTCAGCCGGTGTCATGGGTATATATTACAAAGACGAGTCTCCGCCCTGCTAGCTATAACGCCACCCTTGATTGGCTACGGGACTCAGAGCACTCGTGATTGGTTGGCGTATTCTAGCGACGCACATCTGGGCAGCTCACCCTCCTCTTGATTGACAGCTCAAGGACAAATGACCATCTGGTTTCAAAATTAAGCCTAACGCTTGGTGGGAACAGAAGCTCCGAGCCATTCTCAGAGGAAGACATCTCTATACCCGAAGACACACACGTAATATACACGAACATGTGGGCACACGCGCACACGTTCGTAACACACCCCTCCTTAAAGGAGAAAATTCCTGGAAGAGGAATTTTCTTACCTTAAGAGCGGGATAAACAATCAGCTAACACAATGTTAACACATGAGGTGTGCTAAAAACAATGTAACGTATAAATTGTACATAACAAGGCCCACCTATTTAACTTCTGACTCCGATCCCGTAACTTAACATTTTTAAAGAGGTTGGTGGTCAGTACACTCTAAAGTGATTGGCTTAAGGGCACAAATATACAGAGTGTTATAATACAAAATAGGAAAACAAAGGTTACTTCTATGATTGCCTGAAGGACACTTACAGAAAGTGTTATAATACAAATAGCAAAAACAAAAGTTCCCTATTCATGGTGGGGCTATCTGTTTGGGCTCAACCTTCTCTCTGTCCTCCTGCATGGGGGACCTCACCAGCATTTACAACACTGGCGGCATTCACAGCTAATCTGGCTGGAGCCTGCAAAATAAAACAAGTTGAAAATTAGGGTCCCTAACTAATAAGAGAGACTGTCTCACACTTCTCATTCCAAACATCTAATATCATTCTTCAATAAATCTGTCAGAGGGGTTACGACTGTTGCAAAATTTACAATGAACATCCTATAGTACCCAACTATATCCAAGCAACACTTCAGTTCTCTCACGCCCCCGCCCGGGTCCCAGGTCTTCGAGGCACTCGCAGCTACGTCGTCGACTTCGTCACACACGGCTACTGCTGGACGTAAGATGATGCAGACTGGCACCGTCGGTTCCAAGGGTGGAGGATCACGACTGAAATATGGCTTAGGCATGTTGACGTGGCATAATCTCCGACCTCTGCGCCTATCGGGGGTAGAGACAAGGTAATTGGAATCTCCTACACTCCAGATAATGGTGTAAGAACCCTTAGAAAGGACAACCAAGGGTTGACCTGGCTGCTGCAGTTGAAGCAACACCTCGTCGCCCGCCTCAAACCTTCTTAAACAAGTTCGTTTGTCAGGCCATATTGTCCTCCGTTCCTGAGTCTCTCTTGAATGGGCGCGAGACAAATCTTCAGTCTCACCCACTGATTCTTGTACAGACTCGTAACCAGCACAGGAGGTATCACACATCTCGCTAATTTCATCCTCAGGGAGAGTCTTCTCTCTTGAATGAGCATGAGACAAACCCTCAGTCTCAACGGAGTCTACACCAGGGGAGAGGGTATCACAGAGCTCCCTCTCACTAGACTCACTCGTAAGGAGAGACTTCACTTCCTTTGTCTTAACGAAGTCTACACCAGGGGAGAGGGTATCACACAGCTTCCTCTGGCTGGTCTCAGTCGGGGGGAGAGTCTTAACTTCCTGCGTTTCAACGGAGTCTATACCAGGGGAGAGGGTATGACACAGCCTTCTCTTGCTGGTCTTCACTTCCTCCTTTTCAACGGCTATGTCCTCAGGCACACGGCCTGCCGTGCCAGCTGTCATAGACCTGACATCATCGTGGTTGGAGACTAACTCTGGTACTTCTTCATCAAGCTGCACTGCCTCCGTGGACTCCACCGGGCCCGTAGGCAACACCGGCACTGGGTTCGTCTTCCCACCCGCTAGGTCATTGCCTAACACAAAGTCCACACCTGAGACAGGTAACCTATCTACAACCCCTATGAGAGCATGGCCCGTGAAGAGATCTGTTTCTACCCTCACATCGACTAGTGGAGCTTCCTCGGAACCCAACAGTCCATCTAGCAAGACTCGGTCTCCAAACTCTCCTCGCGGCATCAAGCCATCCAACATTAGGGACTGCAGCGAACCAGAATCCCGTAATACGGTTACTTTTCGTCGTACACCACATCTACTAACATAGCCCTCAGACGGGAACGCATTGTAGTTCCCACAGAACGGATCCTTAACTACACTCTCGCAACCCCTCTTTTTCTTAAGAGCAGGGTCAGCACCTACTTTACTAAGTGGCCCTAAAGTTGAGACGAGATTCACCGGTCTACTCTTAGTAGAATCTCTGGATTACTTCTCTCGAGCCCAGCAATCCCTCACCTGGTGCCCAGCCTTGCCACAATAAAAACAACTCAACTCTGTTGGAGTATTTCCTCTTACTTTCATGAGTTACCGGCAAGGTAGCAGATTCAGGTGGGATTACATAATCAGTGGTCCTCCCTCTGCCGTCGTAGCCCTTTGAATGCCTGCCCGCGTTAAGTTTGACATCTAACATGTACTCATCTGCTAGTTTCCCAGCCTCCTCAAAATCCTTCGCTGATTTAGTTATTACGTACTGCCTTACATCACGGGGTAGACCGTCCTTACATTCCTCGAACACAAATAGTTTCAGGACCGATTCAGCATCTATATAAGCTCCCGCGGAACGTACCCACCGCATGGCTAACTTGTACTTCTCACAAAAGTGATCTAGGTAGGGTTGATCAGGGCGCTTATGCTTAGTTCGAAATCTGAGTCGGTGTGCTTCCGGACTTAGATCAAAAGAATTTATCACTGCCTGCTTAACGACCTCATAATCACCACACTGGTCATCGTCAGCGTTGCTGGTCAACGGCATGATTAACGAAAAGGAAAGAGATTCCGTTAAAGCAAGAAATATCCTGGCAAGGTCGCCAATTTATATGTTACGAACTCAGTCCTTATTCAGGCTAGGTCGCCAGTAACATATGTTACAAATACTACTGATCCTTGTTGTTTCACAACGGGATAACATAATCATAAAGTTATGGGATGGAATTAAAGACCAGCATTACATTAAATCTACTTATAATGAAAGAATCTAAGTGTACAAAGATAAGCACATAAATCAGGCATGAATCATTTACGTTAACATTGGTACATGAGTTAACATTCCAGATAAGATTTCAAGCTAGGAGATCTCTTTCCTTTATGACAGTTCTTCGATAACATTACATTGATAATTATAACGGGCTTACAGGCTTACAGCACAGCAGGGCTTACATGCTTACGGCAGGGTAGACCACCTAACTCGCTGGGCTAGAGAGAGAGAGAACTCAGTGGGTGTCATGGGTATATATTACAAAGACGAGTCTCCGCCCTGCTTGCTATAACGCCACCCTTGATTGGCTACGGGACTCAGAGCACTCGTGATTGGTTGGGGTATTCTAGCGACGCACATCTGGGCAGCTCACCCTCCTCTTGATTGACAGCTCAAGGACAAATGACCATCTGGTTTCAAAATTAAGCCTAACGCTTGGTGGGAACAGAAGCTCCGAGCCATTCTCAGAGGAAGACATCTCTATACCCGAAGACACACACACGTAATATACACGAACATGTGGGCACACGCGCACACGTTCGTAACAAGATCTTATAACTAAATTTAGGCTGTTGTGTGCAATGGTGTGGGTGTTGCTTAAGGTTTTATCAAATTTCTTTCCACACTATTAATAAAGAATAACATAGGAAGCTTACTGCACTTCAGCTATTCTCAGAATGCAGTAGTCACTGAGTAATTTATAACTAGAAAAGTTGGCCATCATTTGGAGTCACACTGAGGGTAAAGAGCAGCTAAGCTTAGTGTTTCTCCCTTTCAACAGGATGACTTCGACTCGCTGCGGCCGCTGTGTTATCCCCAGACGGATGTGTTCCTGGTGTGCTTCAGCGTAGTATCGCCTACCTCCTTCCACAACGTACGGGAGAAGTGGTTGCCGGAGCTGCGCCAACACAACCCGGGCGCTCCTATCGTGCTTGTTGGTACCCAGAGTGACCTCAGGACGGATGTGAAGGTGAGCAAAGTCCACAGCTAGCTAGCCTCCTCACGCAACTTTCATAATTTCCAGCTTTTTTCCCCATTGTGCTCACAAGTAGGGCCTGTCAGGCAGAATATGCTCTTGCATGCTTATTTTTCACTCATAGTTGATCTTCCCAGAGAGAGAGAAATGATGCCCCTAAACTTGTGGGAGCAAAATTTTTTAAAAGAACTTGGTCTCTTGTTTAAAGTGAGTTTTTATTACAGATGAACTCAGTACTTGTTTGTAAAAGCCTTCAAAGTTTCACCTGGGAGAGTAGGTATCTAGGAGGGCAAGGTTTAGGAGAGAAAGATCTGGGAGGGTGTAGGAAAACAAGGCCTGGGAGAGTAAAGTTGGGTAGAGCAGGGTCTGGGAGAAAGATGCACAGGTGAGTAAGGTCTGGGATAATAAAGCCTAGGAAAGCAAGGTCTGGTAAAGAAGGGTCTTAGAGAATAGGGTCTAGGGACAGCTAAGTCTGGAAGTACTTCCGTATGTAACTTCTTATAACGAGATTTACCTGGGCACGTAGCACTCACCATAATACTGCTTCTCATGGTCACTAAATCCCTTTCCTTAATTGTCATTTGAGATTCATCTAAGAATGACCTCAGCCATAGATCTAATCTTCTTTTGAATGTTTCTTGTGGTATTGCATTATGTAGTCTTTTGAGCCTTTTCGCTAGACATTCATATATTGTTGTCTAATAGAATTTTTTTTTAGATTATTCCCAGAAATTACTGAGGAAGGTTTGGGAGAAAAGCATATAGGAGAACAAGGTCTGGAAGAAGAATGTTTTGGGGAACAAGGTCTGGGAGGGCAAGGTGATGGAGAAAAAGATCTGAAAGAGTAAGTTCCCTAACAGCAAGATCTAGGAATAGCCTTTGGTGAAGTAGGGTCTGGAAGAACCAGGTTTGTGAAAGCAGGGTCTGGAGGAGCAAGGTGTGAGAGAACAGGGTCTTGGAGAGGAAGGTTTGGGAAAATATAGTTGAGCAGGGTCTAGAATAGTAGTCTGGTAGAATAAGATGTTAGAGCAATGTCTGGGATAGTAAGTTTTGGGAGAGTAATGTCTAGCTGAGTAGGATCTGGGATAGCATGGTTGTGGAAAGTGAAGTCTTGTACAGCAGAATCTAGGATAGCAAAGTTTGGGATAGTATGGTCTAGAGAGAAGGGTCTGGGAAATAAAGGTTTAAGAGAGTACGATCACTGGGAGCATGGTTTGGGAAGGCAATGCATGGGGGAGCAAGGTACTGAATGTTAGAGCAGAGTCTGGGCTAACAAAGTTTGGAGGAGTCAGAGAGGATAAGCAGAGCAGAATCTGAGAGAGTAGGTTTGCAAGAGAAAGTGCTAACAAAGATGGATCTGGGAAGGCAAGGATTGGAAGAGCAGGGTTTAATAGAAGAAGGTCTAGGAGAGCAAAGTTTAGGAGAGTAAATTCAAGCAAAGCAAGGTGTGGGAGAGCAACATTTTGGAGAGCAGGGTCAAGGAGAATAAGGTCTGAGAGAACAGTGTTTAGGAGAGTACAGTTTGGAAGTGTAAGATCTGGGAGGGCATGTCTTAGTAGGGGAAGGTTTTGGAAAGAAGTGTCTGGGAGGAAGAGGTATGGGAGCAAAGGGGCTAAGAGAGCAAGATCTGGTAGAGCAGGTTATGGCAGAGCAAGATCTCAGAGTGCAAGTTCTGGGGAAGACAGCAAGATTTAAAAAATCATTTTGCTTGGGAAAGCCAGTAGTGAGGGAGCAGGGTCTGGTAGAGTAGGGTCTTTGAAAGCAAGGTATGCTAGGACAGCAGGTTCTGTTAGAGTAGGTTCTGAAAGTTTAGACCAAGGTATGGGAAAACAGGATCCGGTGTAGTAGAGTCTGGGAGAACAAGGTTTAGGGATGCATTATCTATGTGAGCAAAGTTTGGAAAAGCAGAATCTGGTAGAGCAGTCTGAGATAGCAAGGTTTGGGAGAGTAAGGTCTAACTGAGCAGAATCTGTTAGAGCAAGGTCTAGCAGAGTAGGGTCTGGAAGGAAAGGTTTGGAAAATCAAGGTATGGGAGAACATTGTTTGGTAGGGTGGCATATGGGAGAGTGAGATGTACAAGAGTAAGGTCAAGCAGAGTTTGGGAGAGTAAGTTCTTGCAGAGCAGGGTCCGTGAAAGTAAGCTGTGAGAGAGCAGTCTAGAACAGTCTGGGAGTATGGGGTCCAGAAGAGCAGCATGTAGGAGAATAGAGTTTGGGAGGGCAAGGTTCAGGTAGAATAAGGTCTGGAAAACAAGGTCTGGTAGAGTTGGATTAGACAGAGCAAAGTGTGGGAGAGTATTATCTGGGAAAGCAAGGAGGAGGCAAGGGTCTGGAGACCAAGGTTAGTGAAAGCAAATTCTGTAAGAGTAGGGTCTTGAACAGTAAGGTCTGGTAGTTTAAGGTCTGTCAGAGCAAAATCTGGGAGAGTGAGGTCTGGGAAAGTAAGGTATTGCAGAGCAGGGTCTGGGGGAATGAAGTCTAAGAGAGCAGGATTTAATATATCCACAATTTGGGAGAGCAAATTATAGGAGGGAAGGGTATGCTTTACTACACTTTGTTATTACAAACTCCTCAACTCCCGTCAACAAGAACATCCAGCTAGGAAAAAATATGGTAGAAAAACCATGAATTAGGAAAGTAAGTCTCTATGGAATCTGACCAGATACACCAAAAGCAAAAGTCCTTTTACTATACTTTTCCACCCTCAGCTTCACTACAGTATGTTTTTAGGGTCTAGATTGAAGAAAAGGAATTAATGTATATATATATATATATATATATATATATATATATATATATATATATATATATATATATATTTTACCCTTTTATTAATTTGCTGCCAGATAGCAGGTGTAGTTTTCGGGGTTGTTATACCCCTACAGTCCGGGCTGGGTTTGGTTGTTGCTTGACCAAGCTGTTAGAAACCACAGCCTTCAGCCCCATATATCTTCTGCAGCCTGGTTGGACAGGTGTACTTTGGAAGCAAACTTCACTGTGCATCCCATGGTTTTTCTGATGATTTCAGGCAAGGTGTTGAAGACCCTCTTAACCTAGATGTTTAGTGTTTTCTCTTTAGCATAATGCACCTTTTGATTACAAAGTTAGTATGTAACAGAGATGCCCAAACTGATGTAAAGTATGTATAGTATTTTGATGTATTTCTAGCTTTTGCATTAACATTTGATTGTAACCTATAATATACACATCTAAAATAGACACATCTTTTTGTAACAAAATCTTTTCACACATCAGTATTACATCTTTTAGCTGTACATTTTTCCTATTCTTTATAGTAACTAAAAGATTCATGTATTTGAAAAGAATCCTCAAGCTTAGTTATCACTGATATTTATTTTGTGTTAGACTACTTTGCAATCTATTTTCATTAAGAGAAAAGGGATTTGATCTTAACCTCTCTTCAAACAGATTTCTCATTGCTTGAATGAGTTTTTCACCCATCATAGTACTTATTTCTATTTTTCCTCATCCTATTTTCTAGGTTGGAGTCCAGAACTGGACTGCACATTCTAGGTGTCGTCTTACTGAAGCATTTAAAAGAGTACCGAACAAGAGTTGGAGAGTGTAGTTTCTGATGAGGTATAAGTGTTTAAGATGGGGTTGAGAGAATGTTTTTTTAGTGTTTATTAGATCATTTTTGTTTTTTCAGGAAGAGAGGATCCGTGTGTATTAGAAGGTGTCTGAAGTGTAAGGCAGAGGTCAGTTTCTCATTTTGGGTGTTGATGGTTGGTTATAGATAGTTGGAGTCTAGGTGCTCTTGCAATGAACTGAACGCTGAGCATGTTGGGGTGTGATTTTTGTAGAACTTTTGTTTTATGTGTAGATACCAAGTGTTCGTTGCTGATATCAAGTGGTCTATTTTGCGTGTTTTGATAAAGTAGATAATCAAGTAGGCAAGTGGTGTATATTTTAGGGTGAGGGAATTGAATTCCTTATATTAGGATACTGTGAAATTCTTTTTCTTGTCCAAATTTGGTACAGCTCTAGTATGTTTTCTTAGGGAGTTTATTTATTCATTTATGTATTTTTTTAAGTTTGTGATCTGGGGAGTGCATGTCATGTGTGTCTTAGGTGGTACCCAGAATAGATGGAGTTCCGTTGAGTTACAGCAGTTGGCCTTCAAGGTGACAGTAGGGTATAGGTTGGATTGGTGTGACAGAAAACTTCTTTGAAGATGCAGATATTCTGTTCTGGGTGATCCATTGCTCCAGTTGTTTACTGTATTTGTTGCTGTTTGTGTGGTGTCAGGGTGCTGTAACACACAGACACACATGTATATTTAGTATATTTATTTATTACACTTTGTCACTGTCTCCCGCTTTAGCGAGGTAAGCACAAGGAAACAGACGGAGAGAATGGCCCAACCCACCCACATACACATGTATATACATAAATGCCCACTGGCGCATGTATACAGATCTATACATTTCAACGTATACATACATATACATACATAGACATATACATATTTACACATGTATATATTCATACTTGCTGTCTTCATCCACTTCCGTCGCCACTCCGCCACGCATGAAATGGCACCCCCCCTCCCCCGTGGGTGTGCGACAAAAAAGACACTTCGTTCACACTCAGTCTCTAACTGTCATGTATAATGTACCGAAACCACAGCTCCCTTTCCACATCCAGACCCCACAAAACTTTCCATAGTTTACCCCAGACGGTTCACATGCCCTGGTTCAATCCATTGACGGCACATCAACCCTGGTATACCACATCGTTCCAGTTCACTTTATTCCTTACACGCCTTTCACCCTCATGTATGTTCAGGCCCCGATCACTCAAAATCTTTTCCAAAATTCCTCCTCTTCCACTTCTTGTTTCCTCCACCTCTGATACTCTGATACTCTTTGTCAGTATTTCTTTGCTCATTCTCTCCATGTGACCACGCCATTTCAATTCACCCTTTTCTGCTCTCTCAACCACACTCTTTTTATTACCATACATCTCTCTTACCCGTTCATTACTTACTCGATTAAACCACCTCACACCATATATTGTCCTCAAACATCTCATTTCCAACACATCCACCTTCCTCCGCACATCCCATGCCTCGCAACAATATAACATTGTTGGAACTGCTATTCCATCAAACATACCCATTTTTGCTCCGAGATAATGTTCTCACCTTCCACACATTCTTCAATGCTCCCAAAACCTTTGCCCCCTCCCCCATCCTGTGACTCACTTCTGCTTCCATGGTTCCATCCGCTGCCAAATCCACTCCCAGATATCTAAAACACTTCACTTCCTCCAGTTTTTCTCCATTCAAACTTACCACCCTACTGAACCTAATAACCTTTTACTCTCAGCTTTCTTTTTTCACACACTTTACCAAACTCAGTTACCAGCTTCTGCAGTTTCTCACTCGAATCAGCGAGCAACAACTGACTCACTTCCCAAGCCCTCTCATCCAAACAGACTGCATGCTTGCCTCTCTCTCCAAAACTCTTGCATTCACCTACCTAACAACTCCATCCATAAACAAATTAAACAACCATGGAAACATCACGCACCCCTGCCGCAAACCAACATTCTCTGGGAACCAATCACTTTCTTCTCTTCCTACTTGTACACATGCCTTACATCCTCGATAAAATCTTTTCACTGCTTTTAGCAACTTACCTTCCAGACCATATACTCTTAATACCTTCCTCACAGCATCTCTATCAACTCTTATCATATGCCTTCTCCAGATCCATAAATGCTACATACAAATCCTTCTGTTTTTCTAAGTATTTTTCACATACATTCTTCAAAGTAATCACCTGAAACCACACTGCTCTGATGCTCTGTACATGCCCTCACCCTCTCAATCAATACCCTTCCATATAATTTCCCAGGAATACTCAACAAACTTATATCTCTGTAATCTGAACACTCACCTTTATCCGCTTTGCATTGTATATGCATTCCGCCAATCCTCAGGCACTTCACCATGAACCATACGTGCATACCAACCAGTCAACAACACAGTCACCCCCTTTTTTAATAAATTCCAGTGATATCATCTAAACCCACCGCCCTGCTGGCTTTCATCTTCCACAAAGTTTCACTACCTCTTCTCTGTTTACCAATCCATTCTCCCTCACCCTCTCACTTTGTACACCACCTCGACCAAAACACCCTATATTTATTTGCCACTCTCTCATCATACACATTCAACAAACCTTCAAAACACTCACTTCATCTCCTCACTTCACCACTACTTGTTGTTACCTCCCTCTTCACCGATGTTCCCATTTGTTCTTATCACTTCCAACTCTCATTTGCCCTCTTTTTTTTTTTTTTTACCTCTGGCACCTTTCTCCTGACCTCCTGCCACTTTCTTTTATACATCTCCCAGTCATTTGCTGTACTTCCCTGCAAAAATTGTCAAAACGCCTCTCTTCTCTTTCACTAACAATCTTGCTTCTTCATCTCACCGCTCACTACCCTGTCTAATCTGCCCACCTCCCGCCTTTCTCATGCCACAAGCGTCTTTTGCGCAAGCCATCACGGTTTCCCTAGATACATACTATTCCTCCCCCACTACCCTTACGTCGTTTGCTCTCACCTTTTGCCATTCTGCACTCAATCTCTCGTGGTACTTCCTCACACAAACAGGGAGTGTTCATCCACCTAGAAGGCTCAGGCTGGAGTGTGTAGATGTAACAAAGATGACAATAAAGGAGATAAGTATGTATAAAAGAGGGAAACTGGATGTTCTGGATCTGAGTGAAAAAAAAAAAAATGTTCAGGGGTAAAGGAGAAGAATGGTGTGAAGCAGAAGTTGTGGGAGTATATGAATGAGCGTAAGGAAGTGAGCTCCAGACTGATGTAGATGAAAATAGAAGTGGATTTTGATAGATGGTAGATCATTAGATCATCTAGCCATGAGAAGAAAGATCTTGAGATGCAAGTGTTTTGGGAGCAGCTGAGTGAGTCAGTCGTTTTGATGTAAAACACCTTGAATTAGTGATGCGTGATTTGTGTCAGTTGAGGGTATAATTGGGGGCATGTGGTTTTCAGTAATGTGAATGGAAAAGACATTATTTTCTTTATTATACTTTGTCACTGTCTCCCACGTTAGCGAAGTAGCGCAAGGAAACAGACGAAAGAATGGACCAACCCAACCCATGTATATACATAAACGCTCACACATGCACATATACATACCTATACATTTCAATGTATACATACATGCTACCCTCATCCATTCCTGCCACCACCCCGCCACACATGAAATGACACCCCCTCCCCCGCGTGTGCGCGAGGTAGCTCTAGGAAAGGACAAAGGCTACATTTGTCCACACTCCCACTCTAGCTGTCATGTGTAATACACCGAAACCACAGCTCTCTTTCCACATCCAAGCCCCACGAAACTTTCCATGATTTACACAAGATGCTTCACACGCCCTGGTTCAATCTATTGACAACACATCAACCCCGGTATACTACATTGCTCCAATTCACTCTATTTCTTGCACGCTTTTCACCCTCCAGTATGTTCAGGCCTCGATCACTCAAAATGTTTTACACTCTATTCTTCCACCTCCAATTTGGTCTCACTCCTCGTTCCCTTCACCTCTGACACATATATCCTTTTTGTCAATCTTTCCTCACTCATTCTCTCCGTGTGACCAAACCATTTCAATACACCTTCTTCTGCTTTCTCAACCACGCTCGTTTTATTACCACACATCTCTCTTACCCTATTACTACTTACTCGATCAAACCACCTCACACCACATATTGTCCTCAAACATCTCATTTCCAGCACACCCACCTTTCTCCGCACAACTCTATCTATAGCCCATTCCTTCAAACATTTTTGCTTTCCGAGATAACGTTCTCGACTTCCACATATTCTTGCTCTTATTCACATTTACACATCACACATCCCTGCTGCAAACCTACATTCACTGAGAACCACTATTGTATTATATTGCTGACTTATGGTGAGGTGCCTGAGGATTAGCGGAATGCTTGCATAGTGCCATTGTACAAAGGCAAAGGGGATAAGAGCGAGTGCTCAAATTACAGAGGTATAAATGTTTTGAGTATTCCTGGGAGGTTATTGATTGAGAGGGTGAAGGCATGTAGAGAGCATCAGATTGGGGAAGAGCATTGTGGTTTCAGAAGTGGTAGAGGATGTGTTTGCTTTGAAGAATGTATGTGAGAAATACTTAGAAAAACAAATGGATTTGTATGTAGCATTTATGGATCTGGAGAAGGCATATGATAGAGTTGATAGAGATGCTCTGTGGAAGGTATTAAGAATATATGGTGTGGGAGGCAAGTTGTTAGAAGCAGTGAAAAGTTTTTATCGAGGGGTCTATCGGTTTTCTGTTCGGAAACAACCGATAGACCCCGTTGCTCACCATTGTGAGACGAAGGGTATTCGAGTACTTAGTATTTCGAATAGTTGTTTCTTATTATACAGTCCCTTATCCTAGCGGTTAGCATGCCTGACTCTTGCACAAGGGGTCCCAGGTTCGATCATGGCTGTTGGAGGTTTGTATGTTCTATGAAGGTGCGCGTTCATATACACTTTATTCGTATTCGTATAACTCCGCGTTGTACAGATAGGTTCGGTAAAACGCTATCAGCTGGCTATGTGTTCTGTTCGGAAACAACCGATAGATCCCGTTGCTCACCATTGTGAGACGAAGGGTATTCGAGTACTTAGTATTTCGAATAGTTGTTTCCTATTATACAGTCCCTTAGCCTAGCGGTTAGCATGCCTGCCTCTTGCACAAGGGGTCCCAGGTTCGATCCTGGCTGTTGGAGGTTTGTATGTTCTATGAAGGTGCGCGTTCATATACACTTTATTCGTATTCATATAACTCCGCGTTCTACAGTTAGGTTCGGTAAAACGCTATCAGCTGGCCATGTGTTCTGTTCGGAAACAACCGATAGACCACGTTGCTCACCATTGTGAGACGAAGGGTATTCGAGTACTTAGTATTTCGAATAGTTGTTTCCTATTATACAGTCCCTTAGCCTATCGGTTAGCATGCCTGCCTTTTGCACAAGGGGTCCCAGGTTCGATCCTGGCTGTTGGAGGTTTGTATGTTCTATGAAGGTGCGCGTTCATATACACTTTATTCGTATTCATATAACTCCGCGTTGTACAGTTAGGTTCGGTAAAACGCTATCAGCTGGCCATGTGTTCTGTTCCATGTGTTCTGTTCGGAAACAACCGATAGACCCCGTTGCTCACCATTGTGAGACGAAGGGTATTCGAGTACTTAGTATTTCGAATAGTTGTTTCCTATTATACAGTCCCTTAGCCTATCGGTTAGCATGCCTGCCTTTTGCACAAGGGGTCCCAGGTTCGATCCTGGCTGTTGGAGGTTTGTATGTTCTATGAAGGTGCGCGTTCATATACACTTTATTCGTATTCATATAACTCCGCGTTGTACAGTTAGGTTCGGTAAAACGCTATCAGCTGGCCATGTGTTCTGTTCGGAAACAACCGATAGACCCCGTTGCTCACCATTGTGAGACGAAGGGTATTCGAGTAATTAGTATTTCGAATAGTTGTTTCCTATTATACAGTCCCTTAGCCTAGCGGTTAGCATGACTGCCTCTTGCACAAAGGGTCCCAGGTTCGATCCTGGCTGATGGAGGTTTGTATGATATATATATATATATTATATATATATATATATATATATATATATATATATATATATATATATATATATATATATATATATATATATATTCATACATTTCCGCCGCCTTCCTACAACACATGAAACAGCACCCCCTCCCCCCACATGCACGCGAGGTAGTGCTAGGAAAAGACAACAAAGGCCACTTTTGTTCACACTCAGTCTCTAGCCGTCATATGTAACACACCAAAACCACAGCTCCAAAACCTCACAAAACTCTACATAGTTTACCCCAGACGCTTCACATGCCCTCCTTCAATCCGTTGACAGCATGTCCACCCCGGTATATCATATCGTTCCAATTCACTCTATTCCGTGCACGCCTTTCACCCTCCTGTGTTCAGGCCCCAATTGCTCAAAATGTTTTTCACTCCATCATTACACCTCCAATTTGGTCTCCCACTTCTCTTCGTTCCCTCCACCTCTGACACATATATCCTCTTTGTCAATCTTTCCTCAGTCATTCTCTCCATGTGACCAAACCATTTCTGCTCTCTCACACCACATATCACAAACATCTCAGTTCTAACACATTCACCCTCCTCCGCACAACCCTATCAGTCCACGCCTCACAACCATATAACAGTTTTGGAACCACTATTCCTTGAAACATACCCATTTTTGCTCTCAGAACCTTCGCCCCCTCCCCCACCCTGTAACTCATTTCCGCTTCTATGGTTCCATCCACTGCCAAATCCACTCCAAGGTATCTAAAACACTTCACATACTCCAGTTTTTCTCCATTCAAATTTACCTTCCAATTTACTTGTCCCTCAGCCTTACTCTCAGTCTTCTTTCACACAACTTCTGAAGTTTCTTACCCGAATCAGCCACCAGTGCTGTATCATAAGCGAACAACAACTGACTCACTTCCCAAGGCAACAAACTGCATACTTGCCCCTCTCTATATTCACCTCCATAACAACCCCATCCATAAACAAATTAAACTACCAATGAGACATCACACACCTCTGCCTCGAGCCGACATTCACTGGGAACCAATCACTTTCCTCTCTTCCTTACATCCTCGATTAAAACTTTTCACTGCTTTTAGCAATTTACCTCCCACACTACATACTCTTAATCCTTCAACACAGCATCTCTATCAACTCTTATCATATGCCTTCTCCAGACCCATAAATGCTACATATCCATATGTTTTTCTAAGTATTTTTCAGATACATTCTTCAAAGCAAACACCTGATCCACACATCCTCTACCACTTCTGAAACCACACTGCTCTTCCCCAATTTGATGCTCCTCCCATATAATTTCCCAGAAATACTTAACAAACTAATACCTCTGTAATTTGAATACTCACCTTTATCCCCTGTGCCTTTGTGCAATGGCACTATGCATGCATTCCGCCAAACCTCACGCACTTCACCAATCAAATCAACAACACAATCACCCCCATTCTTAATAAATTCCACTGTAATACTTTCCAAACCCGCCGCATTGCTGACTTTCATCTTCCACAAAGCTTTCACTACCTCTTATCTGTTTACCAAATCATTCCCTCACTTCGCATACCACCTCAACCAAAACACCCTATATCTGCCATCATATCATCAAACACATTCAAGAAACCTTCATCTCCCTCTCACTTCACCACTACTTTATTATTATTATTATTATTATTATTATTATTATTATTATTATTATTATTATAATTATTATCATTATTATTATTATTATACTTAATCACCGTCTCATGTCAGCAAGGTAGCGCAAGGAAACAGATGAAAGAATGGCCTAACCCACACACACACACACACACACACACACACACACACACACACACATACACATGCACATATTCATACTTGCTTCCTTCATCCACTCCTGTTGCCACCCTGCCACAAAATAGCACACAACACACACATATACCCCCACACGCATGCAAGAGGTAGCTCTCATAATGAAACCACAGCTCCCTTTCCATGGTTTACCCCAGATGCTTTACATGCCCTGGTTCAATCCAATGACAGCATGTCCATCCCGGTATACATCATTCCTATTCACTCTTTTATCCTCCTGTATGTTCAGACCCTGATCATAATCTTTTTCACACCATCTTTCCACCTCCAATTTGGTCTCCCGCTTCTCCTCGTTCCCTCTTTGTCAATGCCTCACTCATTCTTTCCATGTGACCAAACCATTTCAACACACCCTCTTTTTATTACCGCACATGTCTCTCACCCTTTCATCACTTACTCGATCAACCACCACGTACAACATATTGTCCTCAAACATTTCATTTCCAACACATCCACCCTACTCCGCACAGCCTCGCAACCATATTGTTGGAACCACTATTCCTACAAACATACCCATTGTTGCTCTTTGATGGTCCCAACTCACTTCTGGTTCCATGGTTCGATCCGCTGCCAAATCCCTTCACTACCTCCAGCTTTTCTCCATTCAACTTACCTTATTAACTTATTAAACTTGTCCCTCAACCCTACTGAACCTTTCACACATTTTACCAAACTCAGTCACCAACTTCTGCTGTCTCTCACCCGAATCAGCCACCAGTACTGTTTCATCAACTGACTCACTTCCTAAGCTCTCTCATCCACAACAGACTGCATACTTGCCCCTCTCTCCAAAACTCTTGCATTCACCTCACCTACAACCCCACCCTTAAACAAATTAAACAACCACATGGAGACATCACACACCCTTGCTGCAAACCAACATTCACTGGAAACCAATCACTTTCCTCTCTTTCTTCTTCTGCACATGCCTTACATCCTTGGTAAAAACTTCACTTCTTCTAGCAACTTACCTCCCACACCATATACTCTTAATACCTTCCATAAAGCATCTCTATCAGCCCTATCATATGCCTTCTTTAAATGCTAAATATAAATCCATCTGTTTTTCTAAGTATTTGTGACATACATTCTTCAAAGCAAACACCTGATCCACACATCCTCTACCAATTCTGAAACCACACTGCTCTTCCCCAATCCGATACCCTCTCAATCAATACCCTCCCATATAATTTCCCAGGAATACTCAACAAAC
>NC_092291.1:28477808-28490118 GCF_036320965.1 Panulirus ornatus
TACCTTCCATCAAATTTACTGTAGAAATGAAAAATAATGGTATGTTACCATTTTTTGATTGCATGATCCAAGACAAGGAACAAGTTTAAGTTTAGCATATACAGGAAGACCCACCAATGTATGGTCTTATATCCATTATTACTAATCTCAACATAGATTTAAATTATCATCATTTTCCCATCTATGTTCCTATGGGCATTTACGTATTTGCAGTCCAGAGTTTAATGATGATGAGCTTGAAAAGATATATTTATTGGAATCTAAGTTAAAATACCGAGTTCTTTCATTGTAAATCCCTTAAGTTTTAACAAAGAAATCATTTTATTATAGACTTGAGCCCAAACCTCCCATTAACACCAAGAATCTTTTTCGTTATCCTTTTAATAATAATTTCACTTTGGCTTCCCTGGTTGCTTAAATCCTTTAATGTAAATGTTGCCTTTACCAACAATATTACTATAAAGGAATATATTAAATCAGGAAGGAATTCACAGAAAAATTCCCTTGGTTGCATTCAACAAAGCTCTTTGTGGAAACTGTGATAAATTCTATGTTGGTCAGGACTAGTAAGATCTTTCTGTTAGACTTAAGCAACATAATATAGTTATTAGAAAGAGGACAAGAATCAAATGTCTTGTTATAATCATGTTAAAAACTATGATTATTGTATTGACACGAGTAAACGCCATTTCAGTTGTTAAACCGTTCTAAAAAACTCTTTTACCAGAGAAATATCATGAATCTTCTATTATCAAATTACAACAAAGAATTATAATCTTATTATTTAATGATGGTCTGTACAAAATTAGATAACTTTATTGTTGATAACGATTGTAAAATGATAAGTTTATGAACGCTTCGTTGTATGTTTTGGACAATCATATGTTTACCCAAATGGTGTTCCTAGAATTCGTCTCTTCTACGTTATAACAATAATGTTATATGACTCTCTAGTGTCTCGCCCCTGATGATGTGATCAATACACGAAAGTGCACTTGAGGAATTTTTCGTTCATTTTCCCCGTGGACGGAGAGGAATATTATATATATATATATATTTTTATATTATACATATTATTATTATATATTATATATAATATATATATATATATATATATAATATATATATAGGGAGGAAAGTGTTAGAAGCAGTGATAAGTTTTTACGAGGATGTAGCCATGTTATAGTGTAGGAAGAGAGGAAAGTGATTGGTTCTCAGTTGAATGTAGGTTTGTGGCAGGGGTGTGTGATGTCTCCATGGTTGTTTAATTTGTTTATGGATGGGGTTGTTAGGGAGGTAAATGCAACAGTTTTGGAAAGAGGGGCAAGTATGAAGTCTGTTGGGGATGAGAGAGCTTGGGAAGTGAGTCAGTTGTTGTTCGCTGATGATACAGCGCTGGTGGCTGATTCATGTGAGAAACTGCAGAAGCTGGTGACTGAGTTTGGTAAAGTGTGGGGAAGAAGAAAGTTAAGAGTAAATGTGAATAAGAGCAAGGTTATTAGGTACAGTAGGGTTGAGGGTCAAGTCAATTGGGAGGTGAGTTTGAATGGAGAAAAACTGGAGGAAGTGAAGTGTTTTAGATATCTGGGAGTGGATCTGGCAGCGAATGGAACCATGGAAGCGGAAGTGGATCATAGGGTGGGGGAGGGGGCGAAAATTCTGGGGGCCTTGAAGAATGTGTGGAAGTCGAGAACATTATCTCGGAAAGCAAAAATGCGTATGTTTGAAGGAATAGTGGTTCCAACAATGTTGTATGGTGGCGAGGCGTGGGCTATGGATAGAGTTGTGCGCAGGAGGATGGATGTGCTGGAAATGAGATGTTTGAGGACAATGTGTGGTGTGAGGTGGTTTGATCGAGTGAGTAACGTAAGGGTAAGAGATATGTGTGGAAATAAAAAGAGCGCGGTTGAGAGAGCAGAAGAGGGTGTTTTGAAGTGGTTTGGGCACATGGAGAGGATGAGTGAGGAAAGATTGACCAAGAGGATATATGTGTCGGAGGTGGAGGGAACAAGGAGAAGAGGGAGACCAAATTGGAGGTGGAAAGATGGAGTGAAAAAGATTTTGTGTGATCGGGGCCTGAACATGCAGGAGGGTGAAAGGAGGGCAAGGAATAGAGTGAATTGGAGCGATGTGGTATACCGGGGTTGACGTGCTGTCAGTGGATTGAATCAAGGCATGTGAAGCGTCTGGGGTAAGCTATGGAAAGCTGTGAAGGTATGTATATTTGCGTGTGTGGACGTATGTATATACATGTGTATGGGGGGGGGGGGTTGGGCCATTTCTTTAGTCTGTTTCCTTGCGCTACCTCGCAAACGCGGGAGACAGCTACAAAGTATAATAAAAAAATAAATATTATATATATATGTATATATATATATATATATATATATATATATATATATATATATATATATATATATATATATATATATATTTGTATATTATGCATATATATATATATGTATATATATATATATATATATATATATATATATATATATATATACATATATATATATATATATATATATATATATATATATATATATATATATATATATATATATATATATATATATATATATGTATATATATATATATATATATATATATATATATATATATATATATATATACATATATATATATATATATATATATATATATATATATATATATATATATATTTATATATATATATATTTCTTTTTTTTTCTTTTTTGCTTTGTCGCTGTCTCCCGCGTTTGCGAGGTAGCGCAAGGAAACAGACAAAAGAAATGGCCCAACCCACCCCTATACACATGTATATACATACGGCCACACACGCAAATATACATACCTACACAGCTTTCCATGGTTTACCCCACACGCTTCACATGCCGTGATTCAATCCACCGACAGCACGTCAACCCCGGTATACCACATCGCTCCAATTCACTCTATTCCTTGCCCTCCTTTCACCCTCCTGCATGTTCAGGCCCCGATCACACAAAATCTTTATCACTCCATCTTTCCACCTCCAATTTGGTCTCCCTCTTCTCCTCGTTCCCTCCACCTCCGACACATATATCCTTCTCGGTCAATCTTTCCTCACTCATTCTCTCCATGTGCCCAAACCATTTCAAAACACCCTCTTCTGCTCTCTCAACCACGCTCTTTTTATTTCCACACATCTCTCTTACCCTTACGTTACTTACTCGATCAAACCACCTTACACCACACATTGTCCTCAAACATCTCATTTCCACCACATCCATCCTCCTGCGCACAACTCTATCCATAGCCCACGCCTCGCAACCATACAACATTGTTGGAACCACTATTCCTTCAAACATACCCATTTTTGCTTTCCGGGATAATGTTCTCGACTTCCACACATTTTTCAAGGCTCACAGAATTTTCGCCCCCTCCCCCACCCTATGATCCACTTCCGATTCCATGGTTCCATCCGCTGCCAGATCCACTCCCAGATATCTAAAACACTTCACTTCCTCCAGTTTTTCTCCATTCAAACTCACCTCCCAATTGACTTGACCCTCAACCCTACTGTACCTAATAACCTTGCTCTTATTCACATTTACTCTTAACTTTCTTCTTCCACACACTTTACCAAACTCAGTCACCAGCTTCTGCAGTTTCTCACATGAATCAGCCACCAGCGCTGTATCATCAGCGAACAACAACTGACTCATTTCCCAAGCTCTCTCATCCCCAACAGACTTCATACTTGCCCCTCTTTCCAAAACTGTTGCATTTACCTCCCTAACAACCCCATCCATAAACAAATTAAACAACCATGGAGACATCACACACCCCTGCCGCAAACCTACATTCACTGAGAACCAATCGCTTTCCTCTCTTCCTACACGTACACATGCCTTACATCCTCGATAAAAACTTTTCACTGCTTCTAACAACTTTCCTCCCACACCATATATTCTTAATACCTTCCACAGAGCATCTCTATCAACTCCATCATATGCCTTCTCCAGATCCATAAATGCTACATACAAATCCATTTGCTTTTCTAAGTATTTCTCACATACATTCTTCAAAGCAAACACCTGATCCACACATCCTCTACCACTTCTGAAACCACACTGCTCTTCCCCAATCTGATGCTCTGTACATGCCTTCACCCTCTCAATCAATACCCTCCCATATAATTTACCAGGAATACTCAACAAACTTATACCTCTGTAATTTGAGCACTCACTCTTATCCCCTTTGCCTTTGTACAATGGCACTTTGCACGCATTCCGCCAATCCTCAGGCACCTCACCGTGAGTCATACATACATTAAATAACCTTACCAACCAGTCAACAATACAGTCACCCCCTTTTTTAATAAATTCCACTGCAATACCATCCAAACCTGCTGCCTTGCCGGCTTTCATCTTCCGCAAAGCTTTCACTACCTCTTCTCTGTTTACCAAATCATTTTCCCTAACCCTCTCACTTTGCACACCACCTCGACCAAAACACCCTATATCTGCCACTCTATCATCATATATATATATATATATATATATATATATATATATATATATATATATATATATATATATATATATATATATATATATATATATATATATATATATATATATATATATATATATATATATATATATATATATATATATATATATATATTCCCTCAAACATACCCATTTTTGCTTTCCGAGATAATGTTCTCGACTTCCACACATTTTTCAAGGCTCCCAAAATTTTCGCCCCCTCCCCCACCCTATGATCCACTTCCGCTTCCATGGTTCCATCCGCTGACAGATCCACTCCCAGATATCTAAAACACTTCACTTCCTCCAGTTTTTCTCCATTCAAACTCACCTCCCAATTGACTTGACCCTCACCCCTACTGTACCTAATAACCTTGCTCTTATTCACATTTACTCTCAACTTTCTTCTTCCACACACTTTACCAAACTCAGTCACCAGCTTCTGCAGTTTCTCACATGAATCAGCCACCAGCGCTGTATCATCAGCGAACAACAACTGACTCACTTCCCAAGCTCTCTCATCCCCAACAGACTTCATACTTGCCCCTCTTTCCAGGACTCTTGCATTTACCTCCCTTACAACCCCATCCATAAACAAATTAAACAACCATGGAGACATCACATATATATGCAATTGAGTGGGAGAAGTATAAAAGAAAGAGACAGGAGGTCAAGAGAAAGGTGCAAGAGGTGAAAAAAAGGGCAAATGAGAGTTGGGGTGAGAGACTATCAGTAAATTTTAGGGAGAATAAAAAGATGTTCTGGAAGGAGGTAAATAGGGTGCGTAAGACAAGGGAGCAAATGGGAACTTCAGTGAAGGGCGTAAATGGGGAGGTGATAACAAGTAGTGGTGATGTGAGAAGGAGATGGAATGAGTATTTTGAAGGTTTGTTGAATGTGTCTGATGACAGAGTGGCAGATATAGGGTGTTTTGGTCGAGGTGGTGTGCAAAGTGAGAGGGTTAGGGAAAATGATTTGGTAAACAGAGAAGAGGTAGTAAAAGCTTTGCGAAAGATGAAAGCCGGCAAGGCAGCAGGTTTGGATGGTATTGCAGTGGAATTTATTAAAAAAGGGGGTGACTGTATTGTTGACTGGTTGGTAAGGTTATTTAATGTATGTATGACTCATGGTGAGGTGCCTGAGGATTGGCGGAATGCGTGCATAGTGCCATTGTACAAAGGCAAAGGGGATAAGAGTGAGTGCTCAAATTACAGAGGTATAAGTTTGTTGAGTATTCCTGGTAAATTATATGGGAGGGTATTGATTGAGAGGGTGAAGGCATGTACAGAGCATCAGATTGGGGAAGAGCAGTGCGGTTTCAGAAGTGGTAGAGGATGTGTGGATCAGGTGTTTGCTTTGAAGAATGTATGTGAGAAATACTTAGAAAAGCAAATGGATTTGTATGTAGCATTTATGGATCTGGAGAAGGCATATGATAGAGTTGATAGAGATGCTCTGTGGAAGGTATTAAGAATATATGGAGTGGGAGGCAAGTTGTTAGAAGCAGTGAAAAGTTTTTATCGAGGATGTAAGGCATGTGTACGTGTAGGAAGAGAGGAAAGTGATTGGTTCTCAGTGAATGTAGGTTTGCGGCAGGGGTGTGTGATGTCTCCATGGTTGTTTAATTTGTTTATGGATGGGGTTGTTAGGGAGGTAAATGCAAGAGTCCTGGAAAGAGGGGCAAGTATGAAGTCTGTTGGGGATGAGAGAGCTTGGGAAGTGAGTCAGTTGTTGTTCGCTGATGATACAGCGCTGGTGGCTGATTCATGTGAGAAACTGCAGAAGCTGGTGACTGAGTTTGGTAAAGTGTGTGGAAGAAGAAAGTTAAGAGTAAATGTGAATAAGAGCAAGGTTATTAGGTACAGTAGGGTTGAGGGTCAAGTCAATTGGGAGGTGAGTTTGAATGGAGAAAAACTGGAGGAAGTGAAGTGTTTTAGATATCTGGGAGTGGATCTGGCAGCGGATGGAACCATGGAAGCGGAAGGGATCATAGGGTGGGGGAGGGGGCGAAAATTTTGGGAGCCTTGAAAAATGTGTGGAAGTCGAGAACATTATCTCGGAAAGCAAAAATGGGTATGTTTGAAGGAATAGTGGTTCCAACAATGTTGTATGGTTGCGAGGCGTGGGCTATGGATAGAGTTGTGCGCAGGAGGATGGATGTGCTGGAAATGAGATGTTTGAGGACAATGTGTGGTGTGAGGTGGTTTGATCGAGTAAGTAACGTAAGGGTAAGAGAGATGTGTGGAAATAAAAAGAGCGTGGTTGAGAGAGCAGAAGAGGGTGTTTTGAAATGGTTTGGGCACATGGAGAGAATGAGTGAGGAAAGATTGACCAAGAGGATATATGTGTCGGAGGTGGAGGGAACGAGGAGAAGAGGGAGACCAAATTGGAGGTGGAAAGATGGAGTGAAAAGGATTTTGTGTGATCGGGGCCTGAACATGCAGGAGGGTGAAAGGAGGGCAAGGAATAGAGTGAATTGGAGCGATGTGGTATACAGGGGTTGACGTGCTGTCAGTGGATTGAATCAAGGCATGTGAAGCGTCTGGGGTAAACCATTGAAAGCTGTGTAGGTATGTATATTTGCGTGTGTGGTCGTGTGTATGTACATGTGTATGGGGGGGGGTTGGGCCATTTCTTTCGTCTGTTTCCCTGCGCTACCTCGCAAACGCGGGAGACAGCGACAAAGTATAAAAAAAAAAAAAAAAAAAAAAAAAATATATATATATATACATATATATATATCAAAATTCTTGAGCATAATAATCTACCTTGAATTGAAATACATAGTCTTTTATACACAATTCTATCAGTTCAATGAAAACAGACTCTGAAACAGGTACATGAATATCATCCAAGACATCAAGTAAATATTCTAAAAGCGCATCAACTGGAACTTTAGTGAAAGGTGAGGAAACATCAAAACTAACTAGTATGAAATCAAAATTAAAATGATATTGTTTAGCTAGTTGACTAAATCTACATTGTTCATAATATTAATATTTGATACCTTACCCAATGAAGGACTTGATAAAGAAACTAACCATTTTGACAGTTTATATGTGATGTAGCCTACTGAACTTAATGCTGGAACATTCTATTTAAGTTTTTTGATAAGTCCATATATATATGGCTATGAATGGGACAAAGATGACAAACTTTGATAAGAGAACTATTACCTTTCAACAACAACTTCATTTTATTATTGAAATTGGAATTATCTGCTTCTAAGGGATTTTTGCTATGTTTAGAGTATGTTGTGTCATTATTGAAAAGATCATTCATTTTAGATAAATAGTTTATTTTCTCTAAAATCACAACAGTGTTAGCCTTATCTGCTTTAGTAATATATATATCCTTGTCTTTTTAAAGATGTTAATAGATCTTGTCAGTCTTTTAGGGCAATTAGGTTCCACTGGTTTTGAAAAACTGGCATACACTAAACCCATACAGATAATAATTTCATCATTACTTAAATTACTGTATTTCTCTAAATTACAAAAAGACTTTGTGATATCAACACAGCTGGCTTCCCTGTTAGAGCAAACAAAATTTTGACCATAGCCTAATATACTCAAGGAATCCTTATCTAGTTGTTTATTAGACTAATAAACAACTAATAAACAACTAGATAAGGATATCAACTCCCAGAAATATAAAACACTTCACTTTCTCCAGTTTTTCTCCTTTCAAACTTACCTCCCAATTGACTTCTCCCGCAACCCTACTGCACCTAATAACATTGCTCTTATTCACATTTACTCTCACCTTTCTTCTTTCGCACACTTTACCAAACTCAGTCACCAGCTTCTGCAGTTTCTCACACGAATCAGCCACCAGCGCTGTATCATCAGCGAACAACAACTGACTCACCTCCCAAGCTCTCTCATCCAAAACAGATTGAATACTTGCCCCTCTTTCCAAAACTCTTGCATTCACCTCCCTAACAACCCCATCAATAAAGAAACTAAACAACCGTGGAGACATCACGCACCCCTGCCGCAAACCTACATTCACTGAGAACCAATAACACTCCTCTCTTCCTGCTCGAACACATGCCTTACATCCTCGATAAAAAACTTTTCACTGCTTCTAACAACTTGCCTCCCACACCATATATTCTTAATACCTTACAACGAGCACCTCTATCAACCCTATTATATGCTTTTTCCGGTTACATAAATGCTACACACAAATCCATTTCCTTTTCTAAGTATCTCTCACATACATTCTTCAAAGCAAACACCTTATCCACATATCCTCTACGACTTTTAAAGCCACACTGCTCTTCCCCAATCCGATGCTCTGTACATGCCTTCACTCTCTCAATCAATACCCTCCCATATAATTTCCCCGGAATACTCAACAAAATTAAACCATTGTAATTTGCCTTTATACTATGGCACTATGCAAGCATTTTGCCAATCCTCAGGCATCTCAACATGAGTCTTACATACATTAAATAGCCTTACTAACCTGTCAAAAGCACAGCTTAACCCCTTTTTTAATAAATTCTACTGCAATGCCATCCAAACCCGCTGCCTTGCCAGCTTTCATTTTCCGCAAAGCTTTTACTACTCCCTCTCTGTTTACCAAATGATTCTAACCCTCTCACTTTGCACACTACCTCGACCAAAACCAACAACATCTGCCCCTCTATCATCAAGCACATTGAACAAAGCTTCAAAATACTCACTCCATCTCCTTCTCACATCACCACTACTTGTTATCACCTCCCCATGAGCCCCCTTCCCTGATGTTCCCATTTATTTCCTTGTCTTGCGCACTTTATTTGCCTCCTTCCAAAACATCTTTTTCTGCTCCTTAAAATCTAATGATATTATCTCACACCAATTCTCATTTGCCCTCTTTTTCCCCTCTTGCACTTTTCTCTTGACCTCCTACCTCTTTCTTTTATACATCTACCAGTCATTATCCCTGGGAATACGGGAGAAAGAATATTTTCCACGCATTCTTTACGTGTTGTAGAAGGAGAATTGAAGAAACGAAGTTAGCTTCTTCTCTTCAATGTATATCAACTGACTGTTATATTTCTCTCTTGTGTCTCCCCTGATTATTACACGAAAGTGCACTTGGGAACTTTTCGTGTTAGATTTTCCCCGTGGTCTCATAGGAATATATTTGTTTATTTATTTATTTTGCTTTGTCGCTGTCTCCCGCGTTTGCGAGGTAGCGCAAGGAAACAGACGAAAGAAATAGCCCAACCCACACCCATACACATGTATATACATACACGTCCACACACGCCCATCTACTACCAACATATCTCAATGTACACATATATATACACACACAGACGCATACATATATACACATGCACACAATTCACACCGTCTGCCTTCATTCATTACCATCGACACTTCGCCACACATGGAATAACATCCTCCTCCCCCCTCATGTGTGCGAGGTAGCGCTAGGAAAAGACAACAAAAGGCGACATTCGTTTACGCTCAGTCTATAGCTGTCATGCAATAATGCCCGAAACCACAGCTCGCTTTCCACATCCAGGCCCAACAGAACTTTCCATGGTTTACCCGAGACACTTCACATGCCCTGATTCAATCCATTGACAGCACGTCGACCCCGTTATACCACATCGATCCAATTCACTCTATTCCTTGCCAAACTTTCACGCATGATCAGGCCCCGATCACTCAAAATCTTTTTCACTCCATCTTTCCACCTCCAATTTGGTCTCCCACTTCTCCTCGTTCCCTCCACCTCCGACACATATATACTCTTGGTCAATCTTTCCTCACTCATTCTCTCCATGTGACCAAACCATTTTAAAACACCCTCTTCTGCTCTCTCAACCACGCTCTTTTTATTTTCACACATCTCTCTTACCCTTATATTACTTACTCGATCAAACCACCTCACACCACATATTGTCCTCAAACATCTCATTTCCAGCACATCCACCCTCTTCCGCACAACTCTATCCATAGCCCACGCCTCGGAACCATACAACATTGTTGGAACCACTATTCCTTCAAACATAGCCATTTTTGCTTTCCGAGATAATGTCCTCGACTTCCACACATTCTTCAAGGCTCCCAGGATTTTCGCCCCCTACCCCACGCTATGATTCATTTCCTCTTCGATGGTTCCATCCGCTGCCAGTTTCACTCCCAGATATCTAAAACACTTTACTTCCTCCAGTTTTTCGCCATTTAAACTTAACTCTCAATTGACGTGACCCTCAACCCTACTGTACCTAATAACATTGCTCTTATTCACATTTACTCTTAACTTTCTTCTTTCACACACTTTACCAAACTCAGTCACCAGCTTCTGCAGTTTCTTACATGAATCAGCCACCAGCGCTGTATCATCAGCGAACAACAACTGACTCACTTCCCAAGCTCTCTCATCCACAACGGACTTCATACTTGACCCTCTTTCCAAAACTCTTGCATTCACGTCACTAACAACCCCATCCATAAACAAATTAAACAACCATGGAGACATCACACACCCCTACCGCAAACCTACATTCACTGAGAACCAATCATTTTCCTCTCTTCCTACACGTACACATGCCTTACATCCTCGACAGAAACTTTTCACTGCTTCTAACAACTTGCCTCCCATACCATATATTCTTAGTACCTTCCACAGAGCATCTCTATCAACTCTATCATATGCCTTCTCCAGATCCATAAATGCTACATACAAATCCATTTGCTTTTCTAAGTATTTCTCACATACATTCTTCAAAGCAAACACCTGATCCACACATCCTCTACCACTTCTGAAACAAGACTGCTCTTTTCCAAACTGATGCTCTGCACATGCCTTTACCCTGTCAATCATTACCCTCCCACAAAATTTAACCAGGAATACTCAACAAACATATACCTCTGAAAACTGAGCATTCACTCTTACCCCCTTTGCCTTTGTACAATGGCACGATGCATGCATTCCGCCAATCCTCAGGCACCTCACCATGAATCATACATACATTGAATAACCTTACCAACCAGTCAACAATACAGTCACCCCCTTTTTTAATAAATTCCACTGCATTACCATCCACACTTGCTGACTTGCCGGCGTTAATTTTCCGCAACTCTTTTACTACCTCTTCTCTGTTTACCAAATCGTTTTCCTTAACCCTCTCACTTTGCACACCACCTCGACCAAAACACCCTATACCTACCACTCTATCATCAAACACATTCAACAAACCTTCAAAATACTCACTCCATGTCCTCCTCACTTCACAACTACTTGTTAGCACCTCACCATTAGCCCCCTTCCCTGAAGTTCCCATTTGCTCCGTTGTCTTACGCACTTTATTTACCTCCTTCCAGAACATCTTTTTATTCTACCTAAAATTTAATGATACTCTCTCACCCCAACTCTCATTTGCCCTCGTTTTCACTCTCTTGCACCTTTCCCTTGACCTCCTGTCTCTTTCTTTTATACATCTCCCACTCATTTGCATTTTGTCCTTGCAAAAATAGTCCAAATCCATCTCTCTTCTCTTTCACTAATAATCTTACATCATCCCACCACTCACTACCCTTTCAAGAAAAATCAACCCACCTCCCACGCTTCTCATGCCACAAGCATCTTTTGCGCAAGCCATCACATCATCCCTAAATACATCCCATTCCTCCCCCACTCCCCGTACCTCCTTTGTTCTCACCTTTTTCCATTCTGTACTCAGTCTCTCCTGGTACTTCCTCACACAAGTCTCCTTCCCAAGCTCACTTACTTTCATCACCCTCTTCACCCCAACATTCTCTCTTCTTTTCTGAAAACAC
>NC_092292.1:0-6733 GCF_036320965.1 Panulirus ornatus
CCTCAACGCGATCCATAGACTAGCTACCACTCCATGGCCAGCCGACCGTAGCCAACCACACCGAGACCATAACAAGCTGCCGCTTCCTAGCCACTGACCTTAGCCCTACCACACCGCGATCCAGTAGGCAAGCTGCCGCTCACTGGCCCCGCCGACAATAGCCTACCTCAACACGATCCTGTAACAGCTGCCACACCCTGGCCAGCCGACCCTAGCCTACCTCACCGCGATCCAGTATACGAGCTGCCACTCCCTGCCAGCCGACCCTATCCTACCTCACCGTGATCCAGGAGACAAGCTGCAGCACAAAGGCCAGCCGACCCCCAAGCCAACCTCAACGCGATCCAATAGACGAGCTGCCACTCCCCTGGCCAGTCGACCTTAGCCTACCTCACCGCGATCCAGAGGACAAGCTGCCGGCTCCCAGGCCAGCTGACCCTTGCCTACAAATCAATGCGATCCATTATATAACCGCCACTCCCGGCCAGCCGACCCTAGCCTACTCACCACGATCCAGTAGACAAGTTGCCGCTACTGCCAGCCGACCCATGGCTACACTCAACGCGATCCAGTAGACTAGCTGCCACTCCCTGTCCAGCGATCCAGACAACCTCACCGCGACCATTTAGAGAAGCTGACACTCCTGGCAACCGACCCTTGCCTACCTCACAGTTATCCAGTAGATGAGCTGCCATTCCCTGGCCAGCCGACCCTAGCATTACCTCACCGCGATCCAGTAGACAAGCTTCACTCCATGCCAGCCGACCTTGCCACCTCAATGCGATCCAGTAGATAACCTGCCCCCCCTACCCTGGCCAGCCGACCCTAGCCTACCCAACACCATCTAGTACACAAGCTGCCGCACCCTGGCCAGCCGACACTATGCCTACCTCAACGCGATCCAGCAGACAACCGCCGCTCCCTGGCCAGCCGACCCTAGCCTACCTCAACACAATCCAGTACACAAGATGCCGCTCCCTGGCCAGCCGACACATGCCTACCTCAACGCGAATCCAGTAACAATCGCCCACTCCAAGGACAGCCTACTCTTGCCTGCACACACCGCGATCGAGTAGACAGCTGCCGCTCACTGGCTAACAAGACCCATGCCGTACCTCAACTCGATCCATAGACGAAGCATGTTACACACTGGTCAGCCGACACTATCCTACGCTCCACGCGATCCATAGAGAACTGACATCCCGTGGCTAGCCGACCCTTGCCTACCTCACAGTGATCCAGTAGACGAGCTGCCACTCCTGCCAGCCGACCCTACCTACCTCAAAGCGATCCAGTAGACAAGCAGCCTCTCCTTGGCTAACCACCGGCCGACCCTTGCCTACCTCCAGTGGCTATCCAGTAGATAAACAGCCACTCCATGGCCAGCCTACCGCAGCCCTACCTCACCACGAACCAGTAGACAAGCTCCGCTCCCTAGACACACGAACCTTTGCTACATAAAAATGGCGATCCAGTAGATACCTGCCACTCCCTGGCCAGCGACCCCTAGCCTACCTCAACACGATCCATAGACAAGCCTTCAACTCCCTGGCCTACCGACGTATCCTACCTCACACAATCAGTACACAAGCTGCCGCTCCCTGGCCAGGCCGTACCCTTGCCTACCTCAACTCGATCAAGTAGATGACTGCCACACCCTGGCCAGCCGACACAACCTACCTCAACGCGATCCAGCAGACGAGCTGCCACTCCATGGCCAGCCGACCGTAGCCTACCTCACCGAGATCCAGTAGACAAGCTGCCGCTCCCTACCAGCTGACCCTAGCCTACCTCACAAGCGATTCCAAGTAGGCAACTGCGCCTCTCTGGCCAGCCCTACCCATAGCCTACCTCAACACAATCCATTACACACGCTGCCACTCCCCTGTCAGCCGATCCTAGACTACCTCACCGCGATCCAGTAGAAGGAAGCAGACACTCCCTGCATCCGACCCTTGCCTACCTCAAGTGAATCCAGTAGACCAAGCTGCCACTCCCGGCCATCCGACCTAGCCTACCTCAACACGATCCAGAAGACAGCTGCCTGCTCCATGGCCAGCCTGACCCAGCCTACAACAACACAATCCAGTACACAAGCTGCCGCTCCTGGCCAGCCGACACTTGCCTACCTCAACGCGACCAGTGGACAAGCTGCCACTCCATGGCCACCGACTCTTGCCACCACACCGCGATCCAGTAGACGAGCTTGCACTCCATGGCCATCCGCCCGTAGCCTACCTCACCTGCGCTCCATAGACAAGCAGCCCGCTCCCTAGCTAGCCGACCCTTGCCTACATAAATGCGATCCAATAGATAACCTGCACTCCATGGCCAACCCGACCCTGCTACCACACACGATCCCATTACACAAGCTGCCGCCTCCCTGGCCAGCCGACACTTGCCTACTCAACGCGAACAGTAACAAGCTGCCAACTACCAAGGTCAGCCGTACACTTGCCTACCACAACCCGCTTTCCAGTAGACGAGCTGCCCACTAACCTAGCCAGCCGACCCTAACCTACCTCACCGAGATCCAGGAGACAAGCTGCCGAATCCCTGGCCAACCAATCCTGGCCAACCTCCAACAGACCCATAGACAAGCTGCCACTCCTGGCAGCCGACCCAAGCCTACCACAACACAATCCAGTACACAAGCTGCCGCTCCCTGGCCAGCCGACACTTGCCTACCTCAACGTGATCCAGTATACAAGCTGCCACTCCATGGCCAGCCGAACTCTTGCCTACCACAACGCGAGACCAGAAACGAGATGCCACTCCATTGCCACCGACCGTAGCCTACCTCACCGAGATCTAGTAGACCAACTGCCGCACCCTAGCCAGCTGACCCTAGCTACCACACCGCGATCAGTAGCAAGCGCCGCTCTCTGGCCAGCCGACAATAGCCACCTCAACTCGATCCAGAAGACGCGCTGCCCACCCTGCCAGACCTACCTAGCCTACCTCACCGCGACCATAGACAAGCTGCCGCTCCCTGGCCACTGACCCTTGCCTACAACAATGCGAATCCATAAGATAACCTGCCCCTCCCTGGCCGCCGACCCTAGCCTACTCTCAACACGATCCAGAAGACAAGCTGCAGCTCCCTGTCCAGCCGACCCTAGCCTACCTCAACACAACCAGTAACACAATCTGCCGCTCCCTTGCCAGCCGACACTTGCCTTACCTCAACGCGAGTCCAGAAGACAAGCTTCCACTCCCATGGCCAGCCGACTCCTTCCTACCCACCGTGATTCATTGAGACGACTGGCAGTCCCATGGCCATCCGGACCGTCGCCTACCACACCGCGATCCATTATACAAAGCTGCCGCACCCTACCATCTGACCTAGCCTACCATCCCAGCGATCCAGTAGGCAAGCTGCCGCACTCTTTGCAGCCGACAAATAGTCCTACCTCAACTCGATCCAGTAACGAGCTGCCACACCCGGCCAGCCGACCCTACCTATCTCAACGCTGATCCATGTAGACGAGCTGCCACTCCCTGGCCAGCCGACCTAGCCAACCTCACCGTGATCCAGGAGACAAGCTGCCGCTCCCTGGCCAACCATCCTTGGCTACCTCAAAGCGATCCACTAGACAAGCTTACGCTTCCTGGCCACCGACCCTTCCTACCTCACCGTGATCCAGTAGACTAGCTTGCCACTCCCTGGCCAGCCGACCCAAGCCTACCTCACAGCGATCCAGTAAGACAATGCTGCCGCTCACCTGGCCAGCATACCCAATCCCTACCTCACCGCGATCCAGTAAGACAAGCTGCCGCTTCCCCTTGCCAGCCGACACTTGCCTACCTCAACGCGATCCACTAGAACGAACTGCCACTCCCCTGCCAGGGACCCTTGCCTACCACACCGCGATCCAGAAGACAAGCTCCGCTCCCTGGCCAGCCCGACCTTGCTCTACATCAACACCCGATCGCAGAAGACGAGTGCCACTCCCTGGATAGGAGACCCTACCCTACTCAACGCAATCCATAACAATTCGCTCTCCTGGCCATCCGACACTTGCCTACCCCTCAAACGCGATCCAGTAGACAAGCATGCCACTCCATGCCAGCCGACTCTTGCCTACCACACCGCGATCCAGTAGACGAGCTGCCACTGCATGGCCAGCCGACCGTAGCTACACACCGAATCCAGTCGACAAGCTGCCCGCTCACCCTAGCCAGCTGACCCTAGCCTACCTCACCGCGATCCATTAGGCAGCTGCCGCTCTTGGCCAGCCGACAATAGCCTACCTCAACTCGGATTCCGTAGCCGAGCTGCCAACCTGGGCCAGCCTACCCTAGCTACCTCAACGCGATCCAATAGCGAGCTGCCACTCCCTGGCCAGCCGACCCTAAGCCTACCTTTACGCGATCCAAAAGACGAGCTGCCACTCCTGGCCAGTCGACCTTAGACACCTCACACGATCCAGTAGAACAGCTGGCCGCTCCCTGGCCAGCTGACCATTGCCTACATCAATGCGATCCAGTAGATAACCTGCCACTCCCTGGGCCAGGCCGCCCTAGCCTACCTCACAAGATCCAGTAGGACAAGCTGGCCGCTCCCTGGCAGCGACCCTATGCCTACATCAACACAATCCAGTACACAGCTGCCGCTCCTGGCCAGCCGACACTGCCTACCTCAACGCGATCCGTGGACAAGCTGCCATCCATGGCCAGCCGAACTCTTGCCTACCACACCGCGATCCAGTAGACGAGCTGGCACTCCATGGCCAGCGCCGTAGCCTACCTCACCGCGATCCAGTAGCAAGCTGCCGCTCCCTAGCTAGCCGACTTGCCTACATAAATGCGAAATCCAATAGATAACCTGCCACTCCTGGCCAGCGACCCTTGCTACCTCAACACGATCCAGTAGGACAAGACTGCCACTCCATGGCCAGCCGACTCTTGCCTACCATACCGCTTTCCAGTAAGACGAGTGCCACTTTACCTAGCCAGGCGACCCTAGCCTACCTCTCCGTGATCCAGGTGACAAGGCTATGCCGCTCCCTGGCAAACCAATCCTTGCCTACCTCAACACGATCAGTAGACAAGCTGCCATCCCTGGCCAGCCGAACCTAGCCTACCTCAACACAAAAAAAAAAATTCCGACACAAGCTTGCCGCTCCCTGGGCCAGCCAACACTTGACTACTCAACGTGATCCAGTAGACAAGCTGCCACTCCATGGCCAGCCGCTCTTGCTACCACAACGCGAACCAGTAGGACGAGATGCCATCCATGGCCAGCCGACCGTAGCCTACCTCACCGAGGAATCCAGTAGACAAGCTGCCGTCCCTAGCAGCTGCCCCTACCTACATCACCGCGATCCAGTAGGCCAAGCTGCCGCTCTATGGCCAGCCTACAATAAGCCTACCTCAATCGATCCAGTAGACGAGCTGCCACTTCCTGGCCAGTCGAACCTTAGCCTACCTCACCACGCGATTCCAGTAGACAAGCTGCCCTCCCTGGCCTGCTGACCCTTGCCTACATAAATCATCCAATAGATAACCGGCCACTCCATCCCACCGACCCTTTGCCTGACCTCAACACGATCCCGTAGACAAGCCTCCACTCCAGGCACACCGACTTTCCCCCCCCCTTAGCCTACCTTACCGCTTTCCAGAGAAACGAGCTGCCACTACCTACCAGCGACCCTAGCCTACTCACACACATCCAGTAGACAAGCTGCAGCTCCCTTGGCAGCGCCCTAGCCTACCTCAACACAATCCAGTCACAAGCTGCGTCCCTGCAGACGACCACTTGCCTCCCTCAACGCGATCCAGTAGACAAGCTGCCAACTCCATGGCCAGCCGACTCTTGCCTCCACACCGTGATCCAGTAGACGAGCTGGCAGTCCATGGCCAGCCGACCGTAGCCTTACCTCACCGCCGATCCAGTAGGACAAGCTGCCGTCCTAGCCTGTGACCCTAGCCTACCTCACCGCGATCCAGTAGGTCAAGCTGCCGACTCTTCTGGCCAGCCGACATAGCTACCTCAACTCGATCCAGTAGATGAGCTGCCACCCCTGGCCAGCCGACCCTAGCCTCCTCAACGCGATCCAGTAGACGAGCTGCCACTCCCCTGGCCAGCCGACCTAGCCTACCACACCGTTGATCCAGGAGACAAGCTGCCGCTCCTGGCCAACCAATCCTTGCCTCCTCAAAGCGATCCACTAGACAGCCTTACGCTTCCTGGCCAGCCGACCCTTAACCTACCTCAACACGATCCAGTAGACAAGCTGCAGCTCCCTGGCCAGCCGACCTAGCTACCTCAACACAATCCAGTACACATGCTGCCGCTCCCTGAGCAGCCGACACTTGCCTACCTCAACGCGATTCCAGTAGACAAGGTGCCACTTTGGCCAAGCCGACTCTTGCCTACCACACGCGGATCCTGTAGACGAGTGGCAGTCCATGGCCAGCGACCGTAGACTACCTCACCGCGATCCAGTAGAACAAGATGCCGCTCCCTAACCAGCGGACCTAGCCTAATCACCGCGATCCAGTAGGCAAGCTGCGCTATCTGGCCCAGCGAAATGCCTACCTCAACTCAATCCAGTAGAGGAGCTGCCACACCCTGGCCAGCCGACCCTAGCCTACCTCAACGCGATTCAGTAGACGAGCTGCCACTCCAGGGCCAGCCGACCCTAGCCTACCTCACCGTGATCCAGGAGAACAAGCTGCCGCTCCCTGGCCAACCAATCCTTGCCTACCTCAAAGCGATCCACTATAC
>NC_092292.1:6833-24855 GCF_036320965.1 Panulirus ornatus
CAGTGAAAGCAAAAAAATCATCGAAAAATTCATTTGCTTCCTCAATACAGGATCTAGTGGCCCCTGTGTGGGGGACGGGCGGTGGTCTCTGTGATTTGCGTGTCGGGGAGCGGGCTGGTGGTCCCCTGTGACTTGCGTGTCTGGGGAGGGGGGCGGTGGTGCTTGTGACCTTGCTGTTCCGGGGGAGGGGGGCCCTGGGGGTCCTCTGTGACGGCTGGGGCTGGGGGCGGGGCTGGTGGTCCCGGTGCCCTTGCTGGGGGCCTGGGAAGCGGTGCTGGTGGTCCTGTGGCTGGCTGTGTCTGGAGATCAGGGAAGTCTTGGGTATAAATTTCAGTATACTGTGAGCGATATCGTCTCTCAACCGATTCCTCTCGATCTTCCCTTCCCACGGCCTTCATGATACGTTTGGGCGGCTTTCTCCTTCCCCAAATTTCTTTGCATTTCAGTTGGTGATCCTGCGCCATCGAGCCACATGATACCAGAATAGTATCTTTCCCCTGTTTCCCAACGGCCCCAATCTTGGTGTCACACAGATGCCGAGTGAACCCAAATGGCGGCCGATGTTTACGTTGGAAGCCCGGCTCGTTATGTATCTTGGCAGTAACTTTCATACCGTTTGCCTGCACCCTCTTTCCCTGCTGATAAGGTACCGCTTCATAGTAATAGTTTTTCCCCTTCATTTAAACCCGAAGGTATTAAATGAAACTAACAAAGGAAGCCTTTCATTATAATCCCTTTTTGTAGTAACAGAAAGCCATTGAAGACGTGGATTGGGCCCAGGCGAAGTTACACAGACTAACAAGATAAGTCCTGAAAATCATGGTCCTGTATAAGCCTGAAACTCGAAATACTCAAACGAAAAATTCAACCCAGGGCTGGAGGCCCATTTGATGATATTCTAAACGTCTTCCCAAAACCAAGTAACCTGGGTTAAACCCTTGTTAAAATTTAAATATAGTAAAGCTAATATAGTAAGCTTGATGATTCTATTCATAAGTAAGTTGCAATGTAGTTTAATATTAATATTATATATATACATATATATAATATATATATAATAAATATATATATATATATATATATATATATATAATATATATATATATATATATACATATATATATATAATATATATATATAAATATATATAATATATATATATATATATATTCAATAATGGATGGAACTTGGCTCCTAAGGTGATTTTTGGTTGTTGGAGGGGGGACCTCCAGCCATTTTGTCCCCTTTTTCCCTTTCTAGACATGTGGTGGGGGCATTAGGGTAAGTGGGTAAACATTCGTCTTCATCTTTTTGGTGCAGGTTTGCAAACCTCGGGGATAGTTGGGGGGTTTTCTTTTTGCTGCACCCGACATACCCATACTGGGCGTAGCTACTACCCGGCCGGATGGGTGGTCACCCAGAATAGCTACAAGCCCCAAACTGGGTAACCTGGCTGGTGGACGACAGCCTTCTTTTCTTCCATGGCTACAGTCTGCCTAACGACCTGGGGTTGTGGAGCAGCCATCCTTACTACCCACCCAGGTTTGTTGGGGCAGCCTTCTTTTCGTTTCTTTGTACACCCTTCGGGTTGGGCTGGTTGGCAACCTCCTTTTTCCTCTTCTTCGATACAACCTGCCAACCGAATTGGGTCTCCCTGGGGGGTCCGTTTCTTTCATGGTTTAAAACCCTTTGTACCACTTGGGGGCCGGTCAACCTGTGCGGTTGTAGGTAAAAGTATATATAAAAGAATAATGTGGTTATCATCAGCAGCTGAGGCCTTTCCCCCTTTCCCCCCTTGCCTGCAGAGTTCTTGATTTTCTGGAAAGTTCTACGATTCTGGTAAGATAAATACCTTTGAGGGGACGTTTTTAAGGGACAGTCAGGTTCAGTTTAAGTTTTGGTTGTGGATGTCCTTTACGTGTCGTATCAGCCAGATGGGTATTTCTTTTCACAGTTTTTCGGTTAAAGTTTTGTTTTCTAGAGGCATAATCTAGAACACTATTTTTCCATATGTTTTTATCATTTTTTCTTGTTATAGTTTCATTATGATCATTAGTTTTGTTATTGTTTGACTTTCAGATAAATTTATGTTTTTGTTTGTGATTCCCGTGGAAGTGTCCCCGACATCTGGCTAGAGACTTTTTTGGTCACAATAATTTCTGCACTGGGGGGTTGATCGTATTTTTTTATTGCAGGTTTTTGTTATTATCTTGCTTTAAAATTAAGGTCTACTGGAGTTTTCCCAATGCTGGTTGAAACATAGTCCAGCAACAGGATATGGGGGTAAGTACAGGGATGATGAAACTTATCTATCATATACCTATCTAGAGTATCGCTCTATCAATCTATCAATCTTAACTATGTATCTATCCATCTACTTTATCTGAAAGTCAACAATAATGAAATCATTGATATAGAAGTATAACAATGTCCTCCCAAAGGCCATTTATCTCACCAGAATCTTCTAGAACCTTCCAGAAAACTATGAACTCTGCAGGCAAGGAGGAGGAAGGTCTCCGGGTATTGATAAAAACCATATTATTCCATATATATGTTTATATATACATATTTTAAAGTATAAATAAAATGAATGTATATATAACGGGGACAGAATAATCGGGCCATCATCAGTATCGAAGAAAACTGAAAAGAATGAGGTCCCACCCAGATTCGAACCGGGTTTGCTGGGGTTTTGAGTCCAAGTGCTAAACCCCTTAACAAACCCTGGGACCTGATAAGAAAAGATGTGAATTTTATCTAAATGTTTTACATATAATCAACCAGAGGCCATTCCTCCCCCCCTGCCTGCAGGGTTTCAAAAAGGGTTTTTAGAAGGCTCGAAGATTTCTGGTAAGATCATTACCTTTGAGAGGTCGTCGATAGGGGACAGTCAGGTTCACTCATGGTTGGTTTTGTAAGTGTTGTTCCCCAGGATGTTTAAACTTGATCAATTTTGGGAATTGTTGACTTTCAGGTAGGAAGTACTCATTTACGATGCATCCTTGTACTCACAACAACCTTATGAGTCCACTTCAAGATTTATCTTCACTACAACTTTAAACTTCACTACACATTAAAGTTGAATGTCAATGGGCACATTCACTACAATCTCAACACGACTGGGCTTATACCTAACTCATATTATCACTACATCCATGTACATGTATTTCTTTCAGAATAACGCAGATATCAAAGATTTCTGTGAAAGTTGACATATACAGACTTACGTATCTAATCGATCTGTCAAAAATCTGTTTTTTACCTATCTATCTATCTATCTATCTATCTATCTATCTATCTACCTTCTAAATCCGAAAAATCAACAACAATATCATTAATGATACGTATAACTAACGTCCTCTCAATGGCAGTTCCAACCCAGAATCTTCGAGAACCTTCTAGAAAAAACCTTGAACCCTGCAGGCAGGAAAGGGAGGAATGGCCTCTGGTATGATTTAAATTGTAAAAAAATTAAAATGAAATCACATCTCTTTCTTATCAGGCCCCAAAGGTGTAAGGGTTAGCACTCGGGACTCTAAATCCAGCAATCCGAGTTCGAATCTCGGTGGACCTCACCTTTTCAGTTTTCCTTAGAAACTGATGATGGAACTGAGCCATATAGTTGACCTTCGATGGACATATATTTCCTTACGGCCCACCATTTTATTTAAGTATGAAGATATCACGGCAGAAGAGGAAACGTGTGATTTTCCCAAAATCAAAAGCCGCAATTGCCCTCATGGTAAGGGCCCGATCATGTTTGCAGCAGTTTACACAGACATGTTAGAAGTTAGAAAAATATGGACGTTCCTGGTTGCTTTAACCCAAGGTTTATTATCACTTGTAATAAGAAGAAATGTTGCACATTATTCCACAAACCCTTTTCATCTAGGCTAGGTTAGGCTGGGATGATGGTCCAAAACGTAACAGACCTGGAAATGCATCATATCTGGATCTTTATTTGTGCAAAATGGCGAAAAGTTTGTGGAAGTATTTTACGCAATGCCGGAGAGAATCCACCTCCACCAGAAATATGTTCAGCCCCTCAATATCGGGCTGTTGGAGGGAGCGGGGACATTTCCCAATAAAATTTCCCTGTAGTTTACTCTCTTCCCAAACACCAGCAAGACATTTCGTAAAAGCGTTAAAACGAACTTTTCCATGGGTTTTTTTTCATATCTTTAAATTACTTACACCTTTTTCCAACAGATGGAAAAAAATCATTTGAAAAATCAGAAATTATTTGCCAAATAATAAAGCATTTTTGATCGATTGAAACCAAATTTTCCCAATTATTAATGTACCCGACAAAAATATTCAGTCACTCCTATATCCAACATTTTTCCGCTGGCTGGTGCCGTTAAAAGTCATATGGTAATTTACCGCAATTAGTTTTAATAGATAATATTCATTTATATGGAATGGCTCAGCGTGAAGAAAAAAATAATATTTTCATACTAAATCCTCCTCTTCACTACACCCCATCTCACTACATAGTTTAACACAACATCTTGTACTACACCATTGTATGACCACATCATTATAATTAATCATTGTGTTCTTATCTTCACCACAGCCTCGGCAAAAATGATGTTTCTTTACACATCAGGGTAGATGGCCATCTTTATGATGACAGAGAACACACATAACATATCAAACACTTATCTTTATCACTTTAATCTAAAAAAAAAATTTCTGCTGATTAAAAACGAATTATATGACAATCCTTGTGTTTCCTCTAAAGGGACATTTTTAAAGGCTGAAGGAACTTTGTATAGGCACATGTATTAAACTATTGAGATATAAACTTAACTGTATTAAAGTATTGACTTCACTATATTAGACTTCTCTATATTAAGCTATGCTAGGGTATGATCAGCCCCGTTTTTAAAAAAGGGCTGAGCCAGGGCCGAGAGCATCATTTGAGCTTTGACCTCTGTCCCAGTGAACATCCCCTGCTCCGCCTTGGAAGCTCCCTCAACCTTTCCCTCGAACACTTTAATATAATAAAGTTCACCAAGGAGGTAGGACGATCCTCCTTGGTCCAGGAGAGGAAATTTGAATAAGTCCATGTATTTTGACATGGGCTAAAGGCTGGTTGGACATGGAAAATGGAATACCCTGACGTGAAGTGATGATGGAGTGGACTTTGGCTGTATGTAAGGAGGTGGAAACCCAGAACGTTGAAAGAGATGGAAAGGAGTGGAATTGGTGGGAAAACCCGGACGTGGAAGTCATGGTGGAGTGGAATTTGGCTGTGTGGATATGGAGGGGGAAACCCCGAAGTGGAATGGAGAAATGGAAAAATGGTGAAGCTGGAAAGAACGCCAAAAATGGGGTTTGGTGAAGGTTGACCTCGTAATGTGTTGCCCTAAAATAGGTCAACCCTGTGACCCGGGGGCGGGGAGGGGCCCATCCAGCAACCACGAAAATGAGCCCCACCACGAGAAGTAATCCTGGGTGCATCCACTACGAGAACCACCGCGGGATTTCCGTCATCCCGTACCCCTGCTATGCCTCCTACAAAAAGGCACTTCTTGCCGACCCTGACACCACATTTCCGCCCCCCCAAAGGTCGCGTGCAAAAGTGAAACCTCACCGTCCCACTGGGTGCTGACCAAGTGATCTCGCCCACTCAAGTGCACTGCAAGCCCAACCACCCTACCAGACCCACCATCCATGAGGAAATGGGACCCACCCCATTGTCAGCCCACCTTTAGGGAGACATGGCAGGTCCCAAGACCTGTCAGGCCCACCTTTTTTTCAAAGACCGACTTGGCCCCCAACACATGTCCAGAGCCCAGCGTTCTAGAAACCGACTGGGACCAATAACACTGACATGTCCCTACGTTACAGAAAGACTTTCACTCCCACCACGTCCGGGCGTTAAAAAAGGCGTGTCGAGATGACACACGCTCCCCGTGCCAAAAGATTCAGTTGGTGGGGGAAACCTGAGTTTCTTTCTTCCTGCGGTGCTGCAGGAGAACACGGCCCTAGAGTGGACACTGAGGTGGTTTTGTGTTTTTTTGGTTTGGGTATCACTGAGGAACCAACACCAACACAACATTAGTTCGCCCCGCCAAGGAAAAAAAGTTAAATCTAGGGGGGAAGTCTGGCTTTCTCCCATAGTGGATGACACATAATTTCACGTAGGGACTTGAAAAAAAAAAGAAAGAAAAAAATGGGAACATTATCCCCCCCCAAAAAAATACATAAATTTCACGGGGATAATTTCCTTCGTCTTAAAAGAAAAAATAAAACCCCCTTCCGCCCGCTAACGGGCCTTCCAAAAAAGCAACCCCAAAGAAATCACTTTCTAAAACAATGCGCAATGATTCCTTTTTTACCCCATCTTTATATGGCTGGGGCTATTTTTCCCCTTTCTGATTATTCATTTTTCAAGTTTAAAGGAAAGTTATAATAAAAATATTTTATTGAGTTTCTCCGTTGGCGTCAGGTAAAAAACCCATCCCCCCCGAAGCTTGGTTACCTTTCCGTGGTGGGGGATTTCCCATGGATTGGGCAGTAGCAACCAATTGGTTCTTCTGTTCAATCCATGAACGAAAAACCAAGCATTTTTGAGCGAAATTGTCGTTTAAATTCACTTGGTGTCAAAATTTGACGCGAAAGGGGTTTTTCCCCCTTTATGTCAGAAATGTTTGGGCGTTTCGGCCTGATGGCGGGAGTCGGTTTGGCGCTGTGGTCATGAGGGAATACGAGGAAGATTGGCAACCGTCCCAGAAGTAAGCTACAGTGAGGCCCCAAGCTGTCCCTAATACTGGGGAAGGCCTAAAGTAAGGTGTGCAGTGAGGCGCAGCAAGTAACAAGGGAAACGGACAACCAAAACAGCAATCTTGATCATCAGGAGGCTATCCAAAATGCTCAGACTAATAAGGACGATTATTGTATGGCTTCGCTCACAATGAAAATCTTACCCTGAAAATCAAAAAAAAGTAAAATAACTATAGTTAGTGTAGGAAGTGGAATTACCGTATTTCTGTGGTCTTAATAGTAAAAACGAAACTTTTCTTTTTTCTCCATCAATCTAGAGGTGTTTGTAGACCCCCATCCTTAAGGTTGAAAGGGTAATGGTAACTACAAGGTTATGACCCACAATTTGTGATGGAAAGTGCAGGAAATGTGGTAATGTATATAATATAATTTTATATAGTTGTATAATAAAATGTGTAATTAAATTTTGTTCTTCTCTGTTCCCGTTTAAATTTAAATTTTCAAAACAGGTAAGTTTTCTCTCTAACGAGGTGGATAAGCACGTGCACTCGGCTTGTAAATGTGGGTGCTTTCCCTTCCCATTACCCCCAATGGTGTGCTGACCCGAAAAATGTAGAATTCCGTAGACCCCAAACTAAGATAGGAAATCATTCTACATCAAAAATTGAAAGCGCCGCTCTGGGGTTGTGTGTGTGTGTGTGTGTGTGGGGTTTGTGTGTGGTGTGTGTTGTGTGTGTGTGTGTGTGTCTGTGTGTTTGTGTGTGTGTGTGTGTATCCCACTTTAATCATTATCACGTAAGAGAATGAGGAAGGATTTGTACACTCGTGTTCCACCGTCTCTTAACCTTGTAAGTGTAAAATAGTTCACTCCTATGTGCGCTCACACACACACAACACACACACCACACACACACACACACACATAACCTATAATATTATCTAATATTCTCTTTTAGAAGGGTATCTTACACTTAATTATAAAAGCCAAAGAAAAAATTTTTAAAAACATATACATATATTTCCACACGTGAAGATATATGTTATGTATTGAAATGTGGTGGAAAAATTTCCTTTTATATTAACAAACTGATTGAGGACTTAAGAATCTGGTAAAACATAATGGTTAAATTTTGAAAAAATGATTTATTTATGATAAATATGTAATGTTTGCATTAAAATGGTTGTTCAGAACCCAAGGGGCTTTAACCTGAATTTAGTGAAAAACTATCAGAAATAGAAAACCTGTTAACCATAAACATTTCGTGATATAACCACAGAATATATCCTTTCCCGTGGGTAACTAAAACAAAATCCCTTGCAAGAAGCTAGTTTAAGGCAGGAGACAATTTATTTTTTAACAAAATATTTACCTCTACATCCCTTTTCTTTTCGTCACCATTTCTTGAGTTTACTACTAACAAGAAATAACTTTTACGTATCATAAAAATTCTGTATAGGTATTTGATTAATGTTCTTCAAACCCACGCGTTGTATAACTCTTGGTTAGTGAAGTTTTATTCGTGTAAAGGATCATGCTTTTCAAAGCTTGTGTCTATCCACACAAGTGTTACACGTCTCGGATAAAGAATATCAAAAATATAAATGTCTTTTATGAATATTTGGGTAAATTGTTCTCCTGACAAAACAGTACCTAAGGTTTAACGTATCAAAATTTGTCGCTTGTTAAGTGATCAAGCTTTAAACAAAAGGTGTGTCATTCCCACAGGTGCTCACTGATCCCGGTAAAGGTATTTTCCCAATTTTTTTTTTCCTTAACCCTTCTTTTATCTATGCTTCATCTCTGGCTTGATCCTTGCAAGTGACATTTAGGTGTGTAATCTTTTAAATTTCTTATCATAAATTAATCAGTTGAGGTGCAAAAACACGCTTTTCATTTTGGGTCCTCCACTCTTTTCCATACTATTATTCAAAGGTGTTCCCCGACTCAACCCATAAGTCGTTAAAACCAGGAATACAAGTAACCTTGGGGAAAGGCTGTATAAAACGACCAGGGAAGGGAAGAAATAGCACAGTCTCATCGAAACCTTTTCCTCTCATAGATATGTGCCATCATCCCCTGCTCCTGGGGGAGTGCAGCAGCCACGAAGGTGTAGGAGCGCCATAAAAGGGGCGTGCTGGTGATGTGTGTAATAATAAAAAACGAAGGGTGTAGGTACGCCATCAAAGGTGTGCTGGTGATGTGTGTATTTCTCACACCATCACCTGGGCTGACCCCTCGGGGCCCTTTGTTACCCTCCTCCTGAGAAGACATTTTTGGGGTCCCTACTCATCACACTCCCGAGAACCCCTCAAAATACCCTCCCGAATTCCTTTCCTACCCAAACCCTTCCCTCTACGTAGTCAGTAATCAAGCCCAGACATTCATAGCTTCATATGCCGCTACCTGCTGGACGATCATTTTATGTTGAACTTATGGTTCACCTTCTGGTTTCATGACCTTTAGGTGATAGCCCTTTAAACCCAAACCCAACATTTTAACATCCTGTTATACCAACTGATGTTACGCTGAACGTAGGGTAGGGTGCGCTTGATGACCTTAACCTGCTGATGGCAAAATATCCACTGTTATCATCTTGCAAATTGTGTTATTTGTTTGCTTTTCCGTACGTACACATTCTGGTTAACGAACTTTCTTGTTGATACTGTAAATTCAGAGATAATAAAACATACTTACGTGTTACGGGAGGCCGTATGATAAGGGGGCCCGAGCCGGGAAAGGGAAACCTGACGAATCTGTAAAAAAGGGGAAATGACCAGTTTGGCAAGATCAGAGAACGGCCCGTCCACCCCTCAAGATTGTAGACTAAACCTAGAAAATCTAACACCCACAAACAACATGTAGGTGAAGCCCTCACTAGGTTTACAACGACAGTAGATAAACGGGTGCGAGGAGACCTGCTGGTGACTCTAACAAAACATAACTGTACAGAAACCAGACTTTCCTGAAAACGGGCTGTCCTAAGACAAGGGCCCATGGCCCAGGCGGACACCTACCCAATCTAACAACAACAACCCTACGAAGTATTTGTTGTCATATATGAATCCTGACTCCATAACTGTTGATTAGTAATTCCCTTCACGTGGCAGAGATAAACCAGTCATTACACACGACGAAGGTACCCTACTGGAGCTCCGCCTCTTTCAACTCGGGGCCCTAACTAGCGAGCAACAAGAAAACAGCCTTCCAGACCACCATTACCAACCCCCTGCAACGCTCACTTGAAACGCTCTGACAATTAACTGCCACTTTTTGTGTCTTACTGAGCTGTGTTGAAGCCCCAAACTCCACACCTTTTGTTTACGTAAGGCGGTGAACAGTATTGGTCTCCTCCCAACACCGGTCACGAAAATTCTCCTATATTTTTTATTTTGTTAAATTTTAAAAGGAATACATATAGTAACGGGGCCTAGCTATGATTATTACGCCTAAGTCCCGCACCATTAAAACTGTCTTTATAGATAACCCAAAAACCAAACAGAAGACATGCAGAAGGATTGGCCATGTTGTGTGTGCAGCAGCCAACACCACGCAAGCCCACAAACACACCACCGTCCGTGTTTTGACTGCTGGGGAACATAACCCCAGGTTGTATATACTTTAGAAAAGATTGCACATCAAATTGGAAAGACAATAACACACTTTTCCAAAAAAATAAAGTTAATGTTAGTTCTGTAAGGTTAAGTAAGTACCTTATATTTTATATTATGTCATACCAGTTATATTTAATTGTATAATTAATAACAGTCACCTATTACGTAGCCCTTAGACATTTGGTGTGAAAAATATAATAAAATATCCATAAAAGGTTTTAGCAAAAATGTATAATTATGTTGTGCAGTAAGGAAAAATTTAATGATGACAAAAATTGGGAGCTTAAGTTCTACAGAAAATGCTTCATGTTGCTTTGTAATAAAACACAACATTTCCCAAATTGTCTTGGCTCAGTCTCGTCTCCGGCGTGACCTCATCGGGTGAGAACAAACCCCCAACTGAGGCAGCAGCCCGACCACCTGGATATGGCAAAATGATGCAGCAGCCGACACATCGGATAAGGCAAACTGAGGCAGGAGCTGGAGACACCTTGAGTATGGCAACTGAGGCTCGTTTAAAAAGAATATTAGTCATTTATTTTCCTAGGTTAGGTCGAGTTTTCACTTCCTTTTAACGATGATTAAAAAAGGTTTAATTGGTTTGTCTTGAGGCTGCCGAGTGTTGCAAGATTTGACCAGAATGCAGCAGAGATAACGCGTAGCTAGCGATCACTGCTGGAAAATTCCCCCAATTTTGAAGAACTAATGCGTGAGTTACGCTTGTCATGTTAAAGTAGAAGTGGAGAGAGAGAGAGAGAGAGAGAAGAGAGGAGAGAGAGGAGAGAGAGAGAGAGAGAGAGAGAGAGGAAGAGAGGAGAGAGAGAGAGAGAGAGAGAGAGACCCTGTATTAATGAAGATGTATCAGGGTCAAAAAGACACAAAGGAAGATGGAAAAGGGAAAGAGAATAAAGAAAGAAGCAAAACAAAGAACAGAAGATCCGCATAAAAGGTTTCCCACAAGTACTGGCTTCAGTTTTAGTTTTTCCAGAGAAGATGCTGGAAAGAATATTTTTTGGGGTATTATCCTTAAATTCTCTGTGACGTCCAGTATCATCCACTCACATTCCACTTGTGCATATGTGGGGCATTCTTAATAACACAGAGCAACAGTCACATCTAAACAATGTGTGGGAACATGATTTTTTCATGACCTACGCAAAATGAATAACAAATATGTAAAAAGTTGCAAAGATTAAAATCAATGATGATTTATCAGAGTACCTGACGTAGATCCAGAACTCCGCTTGAAAAAGGGAAAACTTGCCATTATTTTGGGTTGTTCCACTATAATGCCAAGAACTACCTCTTCATCATTAAAGTTTTGCATAGGGGAAGAAATTGCTTCCTACACACCGCAAAGGGTCCACCAGGGGTTTTGGGGTTAACTCTGACTGATATAATTTGTGCAAAAATTTTAAAAAAATCAACCCAATAGTCCCCCAGTTAACCTAAGAACAAATACATATTAGTTTTATTTAAATCATAAAAAATATTAGAAATCATTGGTTGTTACAGTACCTTCATAAAGTTGTCATGAATTCCCTACTTGTCCTTACCATCAACACAAGTAATCTACTTTTCTTTTATTTTTCTTTTTATCCTGATTCTTTTTAAAACAGTCTTTATAAATAGCAAGATATCTTGAGACATATCTTTTGGTCAGATATTGACCCTTACAGTTTTTAAATAATAGCAAGATACCCTTGAAAACATATCTATGGTCATATATTGTTTCTTTACATCTTTATATATAGAAAAGAATTTTGAAACATATCATGGTCAGATATTGATCTTTACAGTCTTTAATATAGCAAATATCTTGGACATATCTAGGGTGAGTATTAAACTTTTTTTCTGTTTGTTGTCATAGGGGAAAATTTCATGGTGATAAAGGTTCATTGTTTGTCAGGCTAAAATCTAAGGTCGGTTTTGGGAAATCAAAAAACAAACCTGTTTTTCCCAAACCAGTATCACATGAGCCCTCATTTGTGGCCTTCGAGAGAATGTAAGTCGGTTATCCACATAATGGGAGGCTTCTAATGCCTGGAAATTTTGGGTGTCATTCTTCTCTTTATGCACAAAACTTCGTCCATGTGTTGCCACAAGGATTCACCAAGTTGTTGATAGGCCGTGGCGGGGGTGAAGGTCACATTAAATGAAATTTAAGGTAAAGGGTCATGTTCCTGCAAAAAAACTAATTTTTCCCGTTCCCCCTGTAGGGTTTAAATTCTAATCACACAACCCCCATCAGTCTCCCCTCTCTCTCTCTCATCTTCTCTCCTCTCATCTCCATCACCCTCTCTCTCCTCTCTCTCCTCTCTCCTCTCTCTCTAATTGCTGGGAAGCAGATAACGGATCCTTATAATACTGATAAAATGAGGGATATAAACTCAGCCCTCCAGGTTTAGTCTCGATTCCCAGAAACCTTGGAAGGTAAAGACTCACTCAGTTCCCCGGGGGCCCGGCTCTGTGTTGTTGTGAGACAAACGTAAAGTCTATCATTACCTATAGCATACCGCAGTCCCCTGTTGGGAACACCCACTAAACCAATAACCGGCCAATCCACTTTCCCCCCAGGCCGGCAAACCTGACACGCACACCCATTGGTTGGGTTTCTAATTTTTTACCGCCCAATTTTATCGTTAAAAAATTTAAAAACGATAAATGTATCATTTTTTTATCTCTGCGTACACAGTTTTCATTTAAATTTCGGTAACATCTACAATTATGTTGATTATTTTAAGATAACAAGTAGGGGACAAAAAGAAATATCCAGAAACGAAAAAAAGTCCGATTGGAGCGCCCCCAGCGAGGCGGTCCAGGGGGGAAGGGAGTCCCCCCGGGGCTAAGCCATCACGACTGACCACGTTTCCAACATACTGCGGGCGGGGAGGGTACAAAATAACTGTTTCAAGCTCATTGCCAAGTTTTCCTGTTCTTAATTTAACCCTAACAATTATTTCATTTTGTGACACTCTGTGTCCAAAGGTAGTGGCCATTATAACAATAAATCTGGAAAATAGATAGGCCCGGAAACAACCCAAAATCGTGAAATAAATGAAATTAACACTAAACAAGTGTGGGGAGGTGTGAAAAAAACGTCATTAAAAACCCGTCCAAAAAATGCCATGGATGAAAATTCACCCGGTAAGTCCGTAGCCGGGCCCCCTCCCCCCCACCAAACAGCTATTTAAACCACACCAAGGCCTGGGTTCACTCACTATGAATCAAAAGGTCGAGATTCACAACCGGTCCCATACCTCATGAAATTCCTACGTTTCCCCTACCATCATGATTCAAACGGTTCCCATAAACCCTCAAGATTCATAACGGTTCCCAATACCAATCAGATTCCTAACGGTTCCCATACCATCATGATTCATAACGGTTCCCCCTACCATCATGAATCATAACGGTTCCGAACATCATGAATTCATAACGGTTCCCATACCATCATGATTCATAAAAGGTTTCCCCTCCATCATGATTCATAACGGTTCCCATACCATCATGATTCATAACGGTTCCCATAACATCATGATTCATAAAAAGGTTTCCCCCCCTACATCATGATTCATAACGGGTTTCCCCTACCATCAGATTCACAACGGTTCCCATACCATCATATCATAACGGATCCCCTACCCTCAAGATTCAAAACGGATCCCATACCCTCATGATTAATAATGGTTCCCATACCACCTGAAAACAAAAAACGGTTTCCCAACCATCATGATTCATAACGGTTCCAACCATCATGATTCACAAAGGTTTTCCCATACCATCATATTCACCAATGTTTTCCCCATACCATCATGATTTCATTTTCGGTTCCCATACCATCATGATTCATAAACGGAAACCCATACCATCATGATTCAAAACGTTTTCCATACCATCATGATTCACAACGGTCCCATACCATCATGATTCATAACGGTTTTCCCCTACCATCATGATTCAAAACGGTTTCCCATACCATCATGATTCCCAATGGTTTCCCATACCCATCATGATTCATTAACGGTTCCCATACCATCATGATTCACAACGGTTCCCCATACCATCATGATTCATAACGGTTCCCATACCATCTATTCATAACGTTTCCCCCTACCCTCAAGAAATTCATAACGGTTCCCATACCATCCTATTCACAACGGTTCCCCATACCATCATGATTCATAACGGTTCCCATACCATCCCTGATTCATAACGGTTCCCATACCATCAAAGATTCATACGTCCCATACCATCATGATTCACAAAGGTTCCCATACCATCAAGATTCACAATGGTTCCGATACCACATGATTCATACCCGGTTCCCATACCATCATGATTCATAAAGGTTTCCCCATACCCTCATGATTCATAACGGTTCCCAACCATAAAGATCATAACGGTTCCCATACCATCAGATTCATAACGGGTTTCCCTTTCCATCAAGATTCATTCGGGTTTCCCCTAACATCATGATTCATAACGGGTTTCCCATACCATCATTATTCATAACGGTTCCCAAAACCATCATGATTCACAACGGTCCCATAAACCCTCATGATTCATAACGGATCCCATACCATCATGATTCATAACGATCCCCTACCCTCATGAATTTAAAAATGGTTCCCCCTACCATCATGATTCACAAGGTTCCAATACCATCATGATTCATAACGGTTCCCTACCATCATGATTCACAACGGTTTCCCCTACCATCATGATTCACAATGGTTCCGATACCATACTGATTCATTACGGGTTTCCCCTACCACATCTGATTCAAACGGATCCCATACCATCATGATTCAAAACGTTTCCCGATCCCAACATGATTCACAACGGTTCCCATACCATCATGATTCATAACGGTTCCCAAAACCATCATGATTCCAAATTTCGGTTCCCCTACCATCATGGTTTATAACGGTCCGATGCCCTCATGGGTTCAATAAAGGTTCCCCCTACCGTCAAAGATTCATTAAAAGGTTCCCCTGCCTAATGAATTTATAACGGTTCCCCGTACCATCATGATTCATTAACGGTTTCCCAGCATCATGATTCATAACGGTTCCCAACCATCATGATTCATACGGTTTCCCCTACCATCATGATTCATAACGGTTCCCAAACCAACATGATTCACACGGTTTCCCATACCATCAAGATTCATAACGGTTCCCATACCATCATGATTCAACAACGGGTTTCCCATACCTCATCTGATTCATAACGGTTCCAACCATCATGATTCATAACGGTTCCATACCATCATGATTCACAACGATCCCCTACCCTCATGATTCAATAACGTTCCCATACCCAATTTACAACGGTTCCCATACCCATTCATGATTCATAACGGTTCCCAAAACCATCAAGGGTTCACAACGGTTTCCCATACCATCATGATTCATAACGGTTCCCCCTACCATCATGAATTCACAAAGGTTTTCCCATACCAACATGAAAATTTATAACGTCCCATACCATCATGAATTCACAACGGTTCCCATAACCATCATATTCATAACGGTTTTTTCCCCTACCAAACAGATTCACAACGTCCCTACCATCAGATTCTAACGGTCCCATACCATCATGATTTCACAACGTTCCCATACCATCATGATTCATAACGGCTCCCAAACCATCATGTTCACAATGGTTCCCATACCATCATGCTTCATAAACGTTCCATACCATCATGATCACAAACGGTTCCCCATAAACCCTCAAGATTCATAACGGTTCCCTTACCATCATGATTCCCCAACGGTTCCCATACCAACAAAGATTCATAACGGCTCCCCTACCATCATGATTTATAACGGTTCCCCCTACCATCATGATTTAAAAAGGTTCCCATACCATCATGATTCATAACGGTTCCCATAAACCCTCAGATTCATAACGGCTCCCCATAAACCCTCCCTGATCATAACGGTTCCCATACCATCAAGATTCAAACGGTTCCCATACCATCATGATTCATAACGGTTCCCAAACCATATGATTCACAACGGTTCCCATACCACATGGATTCATAAAAGGCCCCCCATACCAACATGATTCAAACGGTTCCCATACCATCAGGGTCATAAAGGTTCCCATAAACCCTCATGATTCATAAACGGTTTCCCCTACCATCATGATTCACAACGGGTTTCCCCTACCACATATTCATAACGGGTTTCCCCTAAACCTCATGATTCATTACGGTTCCCATACCAACATGATTCCAAAACGTTTCCCATACCATCATGATTCATAATCGGCTCCCATAAAAAAAAACCATCATGATTCAAAAATTTGGTTTTCCCATACCACTCATGAATTCCCCAAACGGTTTCCCATACCAACATGCTTCGAATTCGAAAGCCGTGACCTCGCTAGTGGACCCCAACATTTTTAGTTTGAGGGCTGTACAACATACAGGTGGCCCGTCACGGGAACGTCAGTCCCCCATACATTACTGGTTGTCTGGTAAAACATACAGGTGGCTCCGTCCCCCTGTAGACGTCGTCCCCCATACATTTCTGGGTTTTCCTGGTACAACATACAGGGGTCTCCATCACTGTAGACTCATCACCAACATTACTGGTTTCTGGTACAACAACAGGTGGCTTTCCCCACTGTAGACGTCAGACACCAAACATTACTGGTTGTCTGGTACAACATACAGTGCTCCCTCAACACTGTAGCACGTCATCACCAAACATTACTGGTCGTCCCGGTACAACATAAAAGTGGCCTCGTCACTGTAACGTCAGTCACCATACATTACCGATGAACACAAGACCGAAAAAAACCACTGGTTCTACAACATACAGGTGTCTCCATCACTGTAGACGACAGTCACCATACATACTGGTTGTCTGGTACAACATACAGGTGGCTCCGTCACTGTAGACGTCAGTCACCATACATTACTGGTTTTCTGGTACAACCATAACAGTGGTCTCCATCACTGTAGACGTCAGTCACCATACATGATACTGGTTGTCTGTACAACATACAGGTGGCTCCGTCACTGTAGACGTCAGACACCATACATTACTGGTTGTCTAGGTATACAACAATACAGTGTCACCCATCACTGGAAACGTTCAGTCACCATACATACTGACGTCTGGTAACAACATACCAGGTGGCCTCGTCACTGTAAACGTCAGACACCATACATAACCGGATTTGACTGGTACAACATACAGTGTCTCCATCACTGTAGCCCGTTTATTTTTTTTTTCAGTCACCATAACATTACTGTTGTCAGGTACAAGCATACAGGTGGCTTCCGTCCTGTAGACGTCAGATCACCATACATTACTGGTTGTCTGGTATCAAACATACCGGTGTCTCCAACACTGTTAATGACGTCATCATACCATTATACTGGGTGTCTGGTACAACATACAAGGTGGCTCCGTCACTGTAGAACGTCAGTCACCATAACATTACAGTGTCCGTCAGGTAACAACATACAGGTGGCTCCGTCCTGTAGCACGTCAGACACCATAACATTACTGGTCGTCTGTACACCATACAGGTGTCTCCATACTGTAGACGTCAGTCAACATTTATTACTGGTTGTCTGGTACAACTACAGTGGCTATCCGTCACTGTAACGTCAGTCACCATACATTACTGGTTGTCTGGTACAACATACAGGGTG
>NC_092292.1:24955-40331 GCF_036320965.1 Panulirus ornatus
TAATGATATTATAATAATATAATAATGATAATATATACATATATATACATATCAATACATATATATATTATATATATGTATATATATATATATATATATATAATATATATATATTATATATATATATTATATTATTATATTATAATTTATATATATATATATATATATGGAACCATGGAAGCGGAAGTGGATCATTAGGGGTGGGGAGGGTGCGAAATTTTTGGATATTGAGCTTGAAAAAAGTGTTGGAAGTCGAGAACATTATCTCGGAAAGCAAAAATGGGTATGTTTGAGGGAATAGTCGGTTCCAACAATGTTGTATGGTTGCGAGGCCGTGGGCTAATGGATAGAGATGTGCGCGGAGGATTGGGATGTGCTGAATGAGATGTTAGAGGACAATCTGTGTGGTGTGAGGTGGTTTGATCGAGGTAAGTAACGTAAGGGTAAGAGTGATGTTGTGGAAATAAAAAGAGCGTGGTTTGAGAGAGCAGAGAGGGTGTTTTGAATGGTTTTGGGCACATGGAGAGAATGGAAGTGAGGAGAGATTGACCAAGAGGATATATGTGTCGGAGGTGGAGGGGAACGAGGAGAAAGAGGGAGAGACCAAATTGGAGGTGGGAAAGATGGAGTGAAAAAGATTTTGGTGTGATCGGGGCATCTGAACATGCAGGGAGGGTGACAGGAGGCAGAAATAGAGTGAATTGGAGTCTATGTTAGGTATACAGGGGTTGACGTGCTGTCAGTGGATTGAAGCAAGGCATAGTGACGGCGTCTGGGGTAAACATGGAAAGACTGTGTCGGTATGTATATTTGCGTTTGTGTGGACGTGTGTATGACCCCCCCCCCCCCCCCTCTTCTCCATGTGTATGGGGGGGGGGGGGTTTGGGCCATTTCTTTCGTTCTGTTTCCTTGCGCTACTCGCAAAACGACGGGAGGGAGACAGCGGACAAAGTATAAAAAAAAAAAAAGAAAAAAAAAAAAAAAATATATATATATGTATGTTATATTATCCCAGGGGATAGGGGATTAGAATTACTTCCCACGTATGCCTGCGTGTTGTAGAAGGGACTAAAAAGGGGAAGGGAGCGGGGGGCTGGAAATCTCTGTCTCGTTTTTTTCTAATTTTCCAAAAGAAGGGAACAGAGGGGGCCAGGTGAGGATATTCCAAAAAAGGCCCAGTCCTCTGTTTTAACGCTACCTCGCTAACGGGGGAAATGGCGAATGTTTAAAAGAAAAGAATATATATATATTATTATATAAATATATAGATATATTTATATATATATAAATATATATATATATATATATATATATATATATGTATATATATGTATATATAATATATATATATATATATAACTATATATATATATATATATATATATATATATATATATATATTGTATATATATATATATGTATATATCGATAGAAAGGTGGTATGTAGGTTATAGATAGATATCTGAAAGAAAGTGAAAAAAAATAAAAAACCAAAGTTTTTAAAATTCTCCACAAACACACCAACACGCAGCGAATATAAGAAAAAAATCATATAAGAGCAAACTCGGCTTTGCCGAGGTAGAGAATATGATCCGTAGTCATCAATAAATTCGTATGAGATGGCTTTGTGAATGGATGTAGGAGTTTGCGGCGCAGCGTTGACACTCCTCTGACACTGGAGGGTGATCTGTGGAATCCATGATTCGATCCTGTAGGAAGCCACCAAAGAGATCTAGCGAGCATGATGCGATCCTTTTTGAAGCAAAGGATGATCCTAAGTGACCATGTTTGATCCTTTTATGACCAGCCAGTGAGATTCCTATGTTAACCATGACTCCATCCATTGTGAAGCATAGAGTGATCCTAGGGGATCCATGATTCGAATTCTTTGGTGATAGCAAAGAGTGATCCTAGGTGATCATGATTCGATTCTTTGTTAAGCAAAGAGTGAATCCTAGGATGATCCTGATGCGATTCTTTGTTAAGCAAAGGAGTGATCCTAGTGATCCATGATTCGATTCTTTGTTAAGCAAAAGGAGTGATCCTAGGTGATTCCATGATTCGATTCTTTGTTAAGCAAAGGACTTTCTTTTTTTCTTTCACAAAGTCTCATCAACAAGTTCTAAAGTCATTAAGAAATAAAAACGTTCTCAGAAACATACCTCGCAACATAAAGTATCATCAAGCATTACTCGCAACCTAAACTTCTCATAAACATACTCCCAACATAAAACGTCTCGTCAACATACTTCCCAACATTAAACGTCTCTTCCAAATACTCCAAACATAACGTCGCGTAATCATAACTCCCAACATATAACGTCTCGTCAACATACTCCCAACTATAAACGTCTCGACAAACTTCTCCAACCATAAACGCCCCCTCAAACATATCTCCCAACATAACGTTCTCGTCAACTTACTCCCAACATAAAAGTCTCGTCAACATACTCCTCAACATTAACGGTTCCCCTCAACATACTCCCAACATAAATCTCGTCAACCATACTCCAACATAAACGTTCGTCAACATACTCCCAACTTAACGTCTCGTCAACATACTCCACATAAAACGCCTCGTAAACATACTCCCAACATAAAACGTCTCGTCAACATATCCCAACATAAAAGTCTCGTCACTTACTCCCAACATAAAACGTCTCGTCATCATATCCCAACATAATCGTCTCGTCAACATACTCCAACTTAACGTCTCGTAACATCCTCCCAAAACATAAACGTCCCCTAACATACCCCAACATCAAACGTCTCGTCAACATACTCCCAACTTAACGTCTCGTTACATACTCAAACATAAAGTTCCCCTCAACATATCCCAACATAAAACGTCTCGTTCAACATACTCCCAACATAAACGTTCGTAACATACTCCTAACATAAAAACGGTCTCGTCAACATACTCCACATAATACCGTCCGTCAACATACTCCCAAACATGACGTTCCGTCAATACTTCCCAACATAAAGTTTCGTCAACATATTTCAGTGTTTAATCCAGCATACATAAATCTATCGTCAGCATATTTCAATGTATCGAAATATAACCGTCTCATCATATACTTTATGTAATACAAGCGAATTCCATGGCTATCATAACAATTACTTTCCTAAAGATATGCATTCTACTTGCGCTACACCGTGCATTTATTACATTTAAGTTTGAATGAGAGGACCGATTCAGTTATATGTATTGGTGAATTGTTCTTAAACACAATGAGAGGGAAAAATGGCAAAGGGTTATCTTATCCAATTCTTCGCCGGCCGAGAGTATTATTCTCTGACTGGCAAGGGCTGCTGATCGGGTCATTTATTTGCCTTCCCTTTCAAGGGAAGGCTACAGCGCGAGCGGAAGGACAGTTCATTGGAGAAGAGATTTTCTCAAAGCAGTGTCCCACCGTTGTCAGGGTTGGTGACGGGGCCACATTGTTGCATCACCATCTTATGAGAGCCAGTCTTCCGAGAAGGAGGAGGATAATGACCCATGTAATGTACATCTTCAAGGCTTCTGTTCCGTGAATACTAAAACAGTATGGCAGTCTTTTCTTTGTTGAGATACGCTTATGTTTCTGTTGGAAAAGATGAAATAAAGGGTATTGAAGAGTTGTTGTTTGAAAGTAGGAGCCTGGAGAAAAAGAGAGGCTTGTATGCATGAAAGTGAGAGTAAAGAAGCTTTGGGAGTGGAACGAACACCGAGTGAAACGTTCCGAAACCTTTGACTCGAACGACTGAAATAGAAGCTAATTCTTATGTATTTTGTCCGAAGCTTGAGGAGTGGACATACAAACTGAAATGAAACAGTTCAAACCTTGACTAGATCCGGCAAGAAAAGAATCTTAATCCTGTGTGTTGTGTCTGAAGCTTGAGCAGTGTGAAGCAACACCAAGTGAAACACTGCGAACCTTTGGCTCAAAGGACTGGAAACAGGACGCTATTCTTATGTGTTTTGTCCGAAGTTTGAGAATGGAACATTTACCCAAGTGAAACACTTCGAAGCCTTCGGGTTCGAAAGGACGGGAACAGATGCTAATTTAAGTGTTTTGTCCGAAGCTTGAGAAGTGGAATCAACACCAAGTGAAACACGTCTAACCTTTTGCTCGAAAGACGGACATATGCTAATCTTATTTGTTTTGTCCAAAGCTTGAGGAGCGCAACCAACACTCTGAGTGAATACAGTTCGAACATTTTGACCGAACGACGGAACCAGATGATAATCTTGTATGTTTTGTCCGAAGCTTGAGGAAGTCGAACCAACACCTAATTGAAAACAGTTCGATCCCTTTTGGACTCGAAAGCGGAATGAATCAATATCTTGTGTGTTGTGTCCTTCACACAAGCCATTTCCTGGGTTCGAAAGATATCTTTCACTTGAATCTCATGGCGTTCAATTTATTCGATAATGAGTACCGAGGCGGATGTAAAAATGCGCTCACTTTACAAAATTTGGCGGAGTTTTATAGTTTGTTTATGGATATGTGATGTAAATTTGTGGGCGAACGGTGACTGGTTATTCTATAGGCTCTTGGCGTTAGGTGGGACTTCCTACCAAAATCATTTTTCGTGCCACACAAAACCCTCTGTTATGCTTCAGTCATTTTCCAATGCAAACACAATACTCCGCTGTTATATCAAGATTCTTCTTCATTGCCACAACAAATACCCCTTCTTGTTTTATTTACCAAAAAATTTTATTGCCGCTCGAAAGTCCGCTGTCGCTCTGCTAAAATGTTGAGTGTTTAAAATTAATTGTTGGTTCACTACGTTAAAACCTAAAAATGACTATAATGTGTACCTTGTTCCAGGTAATTGAATATGTAAAGGTATTCTCAAGAAAAATATTATGAGTTCATTTATAGATATATATATATATTTTTTATATATATTTTTATATATATATATATATATATATTATTATATATATTATATGTGGTATGTGTGTCCTGGGTGGGTACATCAGAACTGTAGGTAAGATTGATATTTTTGCTTGAGGTATTCTTCTTTTGCCTCACGGTAGTTTGTATTGATGTATATTCTTACTGGTATTTTGGTACGTTTTTTCCTTGTGGATTTTTTTATCTATTCATTGTTTTGACTCATGGTATTTTGTATTCTTCATATTTGTTTTGCCTTCTGTAGAAGATGGCAGGCTGGAGTCTGCAAGACTTCCAGATAAAAGGAAGCAGACCAATGATGCAATTTTTCAAAGGCGTTAATTCTTACATGACATAAACAGCGTTGCGCCTTAACATGACCTACGCTCCGGCCCGAGATTGCAGAATCATACCATGTGCTCAGTGTCCAGCCCATACTAATGTGGTATGGATCTAGATTTATTGGAAACAGCTGAGATGTCTGAGGCTATACTTCCAGGAGCTTTGGTGGAGAGGTATTTATACCATCATATATACCAGAGAATCTTTTAAAGGATCCAAAATTACATTCTAAACATTCCGCCTACGTCACCTCCTCTCAGGGTGGTTGGTAGTTAGGTACCAAGCTTAGGTGGGGTGTGTGTGGTGTGTTGGCATGTGTGTATGCTGTATTTCCGCGTGTGTGTATCTTTCATCTATTTTTTATTGTAGGAAGGGAGTTTTACATCGTGTGTGTGTGTGTGTGATGTTGTGTTGTGGTTCCTGTGTGTGTGTGTGTGTGTGTGTGTTAATCTTGTGTGTGTGGTGTGTGTGTGTTGTGTGTGTTATGTGTTGCGTGTGCGTGTTATGAGTGTGTGTGTGTATGTGTGTGTGTGTTTCTGTGTGTGGTGGGTGTGTGTGTATTTCTTTTCTCTTACTTGTGTATATGCACCATGCGAAAGTTTGACCTGTCCCTAACCTGGACGCCAGAAATCCTATGTTAGAACAGTTAGGAGACCAACTGTCTGCTGGCAAACCCTCATTATTAACCTTCAGGGTGTATGGATATAATATCTGTTCTATCAAGGGACGTTCATTATCCTACATAAGGCCAATTACTAAAATAGGTTTTTTGAAGTTGGTAAACTGCACCTAAAGAGGACAAAGAGCTAATAGAGAGGTTCAGAGGAAGGCAACAAAGCTGACTTTAGAGAGGAAAGGCTGAACCCTTTTTTTTGGGGGAAGAGGAGAAGAGTGAGGGATGATATGATCACATTCTTTAAAGGTTTCTTAAAAGAATCAATGGAGTAGACAGGTGAACAATTCGCGAGAGGGGGGGTGGACGTAGGGATTGAACAGCCAGAGGAATAACCATGATATTAATGAAGCAATTTGTTAAAGAAAATAAATATGAAGTACTTTTACATTACGAGTCGTGGATGAAAAGAGCTGACATTGCTATGAGACAAAAACCCCCCCCCAACTCCCCCCACCCACAAGATATTTAAGAAAGATGTATGACTAGAGTATTGATGGGTGGCTACACGAGTGTAAATTCCCACCCGGACAGAACATAAAGTAATTTTAGATAAGAAAATTACACACCACACACGCACAGATACATTGTAGAAGTCTCTCCTAAAGACGGCTGAGAAAAACTGCTCCCTCGTGATACAAACTGGAATAAGGTGAATGCACATTCAGTAGGAGTTATACATCTTTATTTTACATGTAATTTCCTATACATGTGGCACGACATGTTTCGATCGGAGACAATCCACCTCATCATCAGGTGCTAAACTTTACCAAAGTTATTCAAATCAACCATAACACCTTGATCCTTCGTCCACACCATTCATACAGACTATATATTGTCCGCTTTGTTGGCACGGTGGAGGTCTGGTTTGATGGTGGTTGGCGGTGGTACTTGTTGTGATGTAGGCTCTTTCATTAATAGATCCTTAACTTGCAAAAGAAACTCATGCTATAGAGTTAACCCAAACTTTCCTCTTGATACCAAGAAACCTTTTAGTTCTCACCTTTTAACAATAATCTTACATACTTCCCATGTTGCTTAAATCTTACAATGTGAATTTTGCCTTCAGCAACAACAATACTACGCAGTGTATCTTAATCAGAAACTCACCAAAAAGATCTGCTGGTTGGGTTTATTAAATTACCGTGTAATATTTGTGATATATTCTATGTTGAGCAGAGTGGTATAAGGACAGAACAAGAATCATATGCCTTGTTTGATCATTTAAGAATTATGATCTTTGTATTAATTAGAAGTTAATGCCAATTAGTTATCATTTCTAAATACTGTACACGAAAAATATTCATTGAATATTCTCGTACTAATTCACAAAGAATCGTTAAACATTTTGTATTGTCAACGTCTCTCATGTTGGGTAGCTTTATTGTTAATAGAATTTGTAAACAGTTCTTTTCTCGGTCCACATAACATAATTTTATGTACGGATGTTGCCCAGAGTAGTTGAACGCACCGGACCTCCATTTTTACAGTCACCTTGTTTACCAAGTGGCGTCCTAGTTACGTCTCTTCGTTGTAACAACTGACTGTTATATTTTCTCTTGTGTCTCCTCTCTGAGACGTGATCATTACACGCAAGTGCACTTACGGAACTTATCGTCTTTCATTTCCCCGTGGATTAGAAGGAATATATATCTATATATATTATAATATAGTATATATATATATATATATAGATATATATTTAAATATATATATATAGTATATTATATATATAATTAAATATAATATATATATATATATATTATAATATATATGTAGTTATATATAACAAATGTTACGAACGTGGCTCGCAATAATATCAAGGAGAAGTGCTGCCAAAAACAAAGGCATTGGCTAGAGAAGGGTTCATGAGAGAAGTGGTGCGGGGAGGGTCGCAAATAGCATTTGGAACAATTCAAAAGGACTTTAAAAGGATTTGGATACATCTTGAAGCGCTATCTTAGCCAGCAGGACCTTGGTCGTAATTGGATTTTATCTAAAAAAATGGCAGTCACAACATTGAGTCGAGATTTGGGCGCAATAATTAATTTCCTCTCTCTCTCTCTCTCTCTCTCTCTCTCTCTCTATCTCTCTCTCTCTCTCTCTCTCTTCTCCCACCTAACATACGCACTGTAGAGAGGATATCAGAATTAGCTTTTTTGCGTGGAGGGAGACTGGTTCAGAAACCATAATGGGACACACCTCGCTCTCCACCACCAGGCAAAAAACGTACGACTCCTCCCCCTTCTCTCCCTCAGCCTTGGGGTGATTTATTACTGCATATGTGAATAACGCGATGCAAAATGCGTATATACGGAACGAATACTCGCGCCGTGCGCGCACACACACACAACACACACCACCACACACACACACACACATGGAGAAGGGCTCGTCAAAGCAATGGTTAAACTGTGACCTTAAAATTCTAACGGACCCTTGTTCGAATCCCAGAAAAGGCATCCTTACTCTAGAGCTAACCCAGTGGACCATCTCCCTTTGGTGCTGGTGTTAGCTAGGATGTATATGAATGTATATACGTAGGAAACTGCTTGAGAAACGCCACATATATCTCGTGTTATCCATCTCGTGATATGCTCATATTAACATCAGAATCTGGAAATACAAATACAGTGACTTGAAGCTTAAAAACATGACAATATTGCACATACACAATTGGTAATCTACATCAAACTAACTCGACCATCGACGCATTCACGGCAGGCCATGGTCGAGCACATAGGTTCGAATCCTGTTTCGGCAGTCTGGTCACAGTTAACCCAGCTGATCATTCTCCCATAAGGGTTTTGTTGTACCAAAATGGGTAACCTGGCCTTAGGTCAAGAGGTTTTGGGGTGTGTGTGTTCATGTGTTGTGTGTGTGGTGTGGTTGTGTGTGGTGTGTGCGTGTGGTGGGCGTGTGTGTGTGTGTGTGTGTCTTGTGTATGTGTTCGGGTGTGTGTGTGTGTGTGTGTGTGTGTGTGTGTGTGCTGTGTGTGTGCGTGTGCGTGGTGCGTGTCGTGTGTGTGTGTGTGTCTTGTGTAGGAGTTGTGTGTGTGTGTGTGTGGATGTGTGTGTGTGTGTGTGTGTGTGTGTGGTGTGTGCGTGTGCGTGTGTGTGTGTGTGTGTGTGTCTTGTGTATGGTGTTCGTGTGTGTGTGTGCGTTTGATTGGTGTGTGTGTGTGTTTGTGTGTGTGTAGATGTGTGTGCGTCGTGGTGGCGTGTGTGTGTGTTTGTGTGGTGTCTTGTGTATGTGTGCGTGTGTGTGTGTGTGTGTGTGTGTGGTGTGTGTGTGTGTGTGTTAGTAGTGAGTCTAGTGCGTGTGTGTGTGTGTGTGTGTCTTGTGTATGTGTTTTGTTGTGTGTGTGTGTGTGTGTGTGTGTGTGCGGCGTGTGTGTGTCTTGTGTATGTGTTCGAGTGTGTGTTTGTGTTGTGTGTGTGTGGTGTGCTTTGTTCGCTGTGGGAGGCCGTTAGGTTACTCGTGTAGGCACAAGCCTTCTGAACCCATTCGGTCGAGTGACGGAGGATCTCTCGGGTCATTGTTGTCTGAGCTGAGCTCCTAAGTTCATGTCGCCTCGTAGTCCGGGTGGTATCATACTGGCACATCGCTGCAAGAGTCTCGTCTCAAATCCTAGGTGTCCAGAAAGTTACCGTTGCAGGACTATCTAGCTTTAAAATGCACTGTACCGGGATGTGTGAAGCGTCCTGGTAAGCCATGGAAGGTCTGTGGGGCACTGGATGTGGATAGGGGCTGGTGCTTTCGGTGTGCATTACACATGCAGCCGTATTTTGGATTTCTTCAACTGTTTTCTTGCGCTATATATTATATTTTTATATATATATATTATATATATAATATATATATTTATATATATATATATATATATATCATATATATATGATATATATGGTGTGTTCTGTTGTGTGGGGTGATTGTGTGTGTGTGTGTAGTTGTGTATGTGTGTGTAGGTTGTGTGTGTGTGTGTTGTGGTGTTGTGTGTTGTGTGTGTGTGTTGTGTGTCGTGTGGGTGTGTGTGTGCGTGTGTGTGTGTGTGCTTTGTGTGTGTGTGTGTGTGCGTTGCTGCGTGCGTGTGTGTGTGTGTGTGTGTGTGCGACTTTTTAAACTTTCTAAAGATGGAAACAGAAGAAGGAAGTCACACGAAGGAGTGGTCATCTCCTCGAAGGTCAGATTGGGGTGTCTAAATGGTCTGGATGTAACCAATGATGTGAAAAAGGAGAGATAGGTAGTATGATTTGAGGGAATGGAACCTGGATTGTTTTGGGCTCTGAGTGAAACGAAGTCAAGGGTAGTTAAAGGGGAACAGTGGTTTGGGAATGTCTTGGGAGTAAAGTCAGGGGTTAGTGAGAGTGGACAAGAGCAGGGAAGAGTGCACTTACTCCTGAATCAGGCGTTGGGGAGTATGTGATTAGAGTTGTAAGAAAGTAAATTCAAGATTTGATTGGGTAAAATCTGAAAGTTGATGGTGAGAGATGGGTGATACTGGTGCATATGCACTGGGGCATGAGAAGAAAGGATCATGAGAGGCAAGTGTTTTGGGGCAGCAGAATGAGTGTGTTAGTGGTTTTGATGCACAAGACCAGGTTACAGTGATGGGTGATTTGAATTTCAAAAGGTGTAGTAATGTGGCGTTGATGGAGATAATTGGTTATTACATGGAGTGTTCAGGTGTTGGTAAATGGAAAATGGTGAAGAGCTTGTAGATTTATGTGCTGAAAAAGAACTGGTGATTGGGAATACTGTGTTTAAAAAGCGAGATATACCAGTAAGTATACTTATGTAGTAGGAGAGCATGGCAGAGAGCGTTATAGGATTACGTGTTAATTGATAGACGCACGAAAGAGAGACTTTTGGATATTAATGTGCTGTGAGGTGCAACTGGGTAGGGATGTCTTGTCATTATCTTGTGGAGGCCGGAAGGTGAAGATTTGTGGTGGGTTTTCAGAAAGAAGAGAGAATGTTGGGGTTGAAGTGGAGTGGTTGAGAGTAAATGAGCTTGGAAGGAGACTTGTTGTGAGGAAGTACCAAGTGAGACTGAGTTACAGAGTGTAAAAAGGTAAGAACAAAGGAGGGTAAGGTGAGGGGGGTGGAAATGGGATGTATTTAGGGAAGCAGTGTTGGCTTGCGCAAAAGAAGCTTGTGGATGAGATGCGTGGGAGGGGGGTTGTTTAGAAAAGGTAGTCGAGTGGTGGGGGATGAAGAAGTAAGATTATTAGTGTAAAAGACAAGAGAAAGGCCATTTGGCAATTTTTGCAGGGAAAAAAATGCAATCATGATGTGGTGAGGAGGTATAAAAAGAAAGAGGACAGGAGGATCAAGAGAAAGGTTCAAAGAGGTGGAAAAAAGTGGGGCAAACAAAATGAGAAGGTTGGGTGGAGAGAGTATAATTAAAATTTCAGGAGAATAAAAAGATGTTTTGGAAAGGAGTAAATAAAGTGCGTAAGACAAGGGGAAAATGGGAACTTAAGTGAAGGGGGCAATGGGGGGTGATTAACATGTATTGGTGATGTGAGAGGAAATGGAGTGAGTATTTTGAATGTTGTTGAATGAGTTTGATGATAGAGTGGCAGATATAGGGTTGGGTTGGTCGAGGTGGTGTTCAAAGTGTGAGGGTTAGGGATAATGATTTGGTAAATTGAGAAGAGGTAGTAAAGCTTTACGGAAGATGAAAGCCGGCAAGCAGCAGGTTGGTTGGTATTGCAGTTGAATTTATTTAAAAAAGGGGGGGGTGACTGTATTGTTGACTGGTTGGTAAGGTTATCTAATGTATGTATGATTCTGGTGAGGTGACTGAGGATTGGCCGGAATGCTTGCCTAGTGCCATTGTACAAAGGCAAAGGGGATAAGAGTGAGTGCTCAATTTACAGATGTATAAGTTTTTTTGTGTATTCCGGTGGTAAATCTATATGGGGGGGTACTGATTGAGAGGGTGAAGGCATGTACTGAGCATCAGACTGGGGAAGAGCAGTTTGGTTTCAAAGTGGTAGAGGATGTGTGGATCAGTGTTTTGCTTGAAGAATGTATCGTGAGAAATTACTTAGAAAAACAAAATGGTTTTGTATGTAGCATTTATGGATCTGGAGAAGGCATATGATAGAGTTGATTAGAGATGCTTGTGGAAGTTTTAAGGAATATATGGTAGGGAGGCAAGTTGTCTAGAAGCAGTGAAAAGTTTTTATCGAGATGTAAGGCATGTGTACGTGTAGGAAGACGCGCAGGAAGTGGTTGGATTCTCAGTGAATGTAGTTTGCGGAGGGGTGTGTGATGTCTCCATGGTTGTTTAATTTGTTTATGGATGAGGTTGTTAGGGAGGTTTGAATGCAAGAGTTTTGGAAAAGAGGGGAGGTATGCAGTCTTGTGCTGGGGATGAGAGAGCTTGGAAGTGAGTCAGTTGTTGTTCGTGATGAACAGCGCTGGTGGCTGATGCATGTAAGAAACTGCAGAAGCTGGAGGATTAGTTTTGGGAAAGTGTGTGAAGAAGAAAGTTAAGAGTAAATCTGAATAAGAGCAAGGTATTGTAGGTACAGTAGGGTTGAGGGTCAAGCCATTGGGAGGTTCAGTTAGAATGGTGAAAAACTGGAGGACAGTAAATGTTTTAGAAATCTGGGAGTGGATCTGGTGGTGTCAATGGATTGAAACCAGATGTGAAGCGTCTGGAGTCAACCATGAAAAGTTTTGTGGGGCTCTGGATGTGGGAGAGGGAGCTGTGGTTTTCGGTCATTATTTAATGACAGTGGAGACTGAGTTGTGAACGAATGGGGCCTTTGTTGTTTTGCTAGCGATACTCGCACACAGGAGGGGGAGGGGGTTGTTATTGCTTGTGTGGCGAGGTGGCGATGAGAATGGAATAAAGGAGACAGTATGAATATGTACATGTTTCTATTGTATATGTTGGGTGTGTATATATATGTGTATATCGAGATGTAATAGGTATGTTATTTGCGTGTGTGGACAGTGTATGTACTATACATGTGCATTGGGGGTGGTTTGGCCATTTCTTTCGTTGTTTCCTTGCGCTACCTCGCAACCGCGGAGGACAGCGACAAAGCACAAATAATAATAAATAATATATAGACATATATTATATATATATATATATATTATATCTATATATTATATATATTAATCTATATATTATATATTTAATATATATATATTTTATATATTATATCTATATTATAAATATGCTATCTATAGTATATCTATATATAATATATATACATATATATATATAATATTATATTCTATATAATATATATCTTATATATATATATATATTGTATATATATATAATTATAGTTACTATATATAATATATATTATATATATAATATTAATTATACACATATAAATTATCAAATTTATCGTTTTCAATGAAAAATACTTTTTGGTTTTCTAGATCAATCTGTCACCAGGTTTAGTGTACCTAAGTGGTCAGGGACATGTCAGACGTCCATCTATATCTTGGTGAACCTTATGAAGTCAACAAAATCCTTATGCAAACTTCGTCCTCAAATTGACATCAGATTTACTTTAGAACAGCATTCTCGATTGACTCGTTCTTCAGGACGTAAAAGGAAGGTGTCTCTTCTGCTCTCGACAATATGGACCTAATTATAGTATTTAACCTGCAGTGCTGGAATGCATTATGAGACAACGCGCTATTCACTCGTGAGGTGGACCCAAAACCCTGGGTAATGTCATCAAAACTAACCTCTTTTGTTAATTTTTTATCATTTTTCAAGAAATTGTTCACAGGATTCGAGCCTCTGTGGTTTAGATTCGGGGTAGGGCTTCCGTGAATATTCCATGGCCAGCAACGGTAAACTGTGCAATATGGAGATTCCACTGTGTATATCTGTCATAATAAGTATTGCGTTGTGGAATCCATCAATTGTTAGTGTGAAGTACTATAATGCCTGTAAGCAGCTAATTTACTGTATCTTGAATTACATATTGTAGTGATGAAATTGAGGCATATCTCGTGAAGTGTTATCTCACAAAAACACACACACACTACACACAACACACACACACACACTCACACATATATAAATATATATATATATATATATATATATTATATATATATATTTTTATATATATATATTATATATCAATATATATATATATATATATATTATATATATAATATATATATATATATATACACATATATATATACTTATATACTATATATATATATATATATATATATATATATATATATATATATTATATATATTTTTATTTATATAATATAATATATATATTATATATATATATATATTATATATATTATTGTATATAATATATGTGTATTTATATCTTATATATATTATATATATATATTTTTATATATATATATATATATATATATATTTGTTTATTATATTTATTTTGTTTTTTCATACTATTCGCCATTTCCCGCATTAGCGAGGTTAGCGTTTAAGAACAGAGGACTTGGTTTGAGGGAATATCCTCACATGGCTCCCTTCTCTGTTCATTCTTTTGGAAAAAAAAAAGCGAGGGGAGGATTTCCAGCCCCCCGCTCCCTCCCCTTTTAGTCGCCTTCTACGACCACGCAGGGAATACGGGGGAAGTATTCTTCCTCCCCTTTTCCCCAGGGAGAGATTTTATATATATACATATATATATATATATATATATATATATATAATCTATATATATATACATATATATATATATATATAGATATATATGTATATATATGTATATATATATATATTATATATATATTTATATTTATATATATATATATATAATAAATATATATTATATAATATATTTATATATATATATATATATATATATTATATATATATATATTAGATATATATATATATATATATATATAAGACATGTTCTATAAAAACAGTGCTTGTAATGTTGCTTTCCAAGTACAATAACACCATCGTAAGACCTTGGTAAACAGCAAGCTAATTCTGCAAACAACGGAGTGTTTACGTCGTCAGATGCAAAGAATGTTAAAGATATTTATACGACAGACGTTAAATCTGTTAATAGAGGACGTGTCATGGGCCACCGTCATGCAGTACGCAGGGATGGCCACAAAAATGCGACGCGAAATATTGTTATTGGAAATGATCAACCTTGGCCATAGATTGAAAAATCCCGTTCTTCTATACCCCTCTGCTGATTATGTCACACGATCGTCATTGAATCTGTCCTAATGTTAATATTGAAAACTTCACGTTGTCCCCAGGCAGTTCTAAAGCCCATCCTAGCAGTAACCAAAGCATTATGAAAGAATGACAAAACACGATTATGAAAGCTGCTTAAATGATGCACCAGACCCAGGTCAACCAATCCACGTAACCCTTCCTTAAGACTCTCCCGTACAACGGTTTACTGCCAGACAAGGGAAGTGGTTGGTCTGTACAGATTGGTGCTGGACGGCGGTACTCAAGTGT